>NW_003805430.1:821174-961732 GCF_000255335.2 Galendromus occidentalis
CAAGAATGGACCACTCCCATAGACTTAACACTTGACACGGAATTTCCAGGACGGGTTTTCCCTTCCCTACAAAAACATTGTAGAAACGTCCAGAATCATCGTAGGAGGCGGTTCTTTTCTTCAAAATGAAGCCCAGGTCCTCAGCTTCCCAACGAGGCGCCGCACGACCGTATAGCTCCATTCAATCAAAAGTTACGGGCGTTTTGGATGGATGGACCAATCCCCATAGACTTAACATTGATTCAAACGCCAATGATTTTTTTCTCGAATGGCGGGTGATTTGAAAAGCCATCGCGAGGCGCGCATTGGGGGAACCGAAAGGCATGGACACCCGACCGACTTTCACAGCGGAGATGCTTGATGCTCGGGGATCACATTCCTGCTGGCCAAGACGGCTGTGCCCCCGGCACTCCCTACGACATCTTTATATGGAGAGAGAGGGGTGTCCATCAAAAAACGAAAACTTGCGGACATTCAGAGCCTCCGCAAGTTCATCCCAGAGCCATACCAGGAGTTCTACGATGAACTCGCATCCAGAGCCGATCTGGACTTGGGTGATGATTCGGAGTATGATTCCGAGGGCTAAATGAATAAACTTCAGTTTTCCTCATTGACTGGTGCGTTCTTTCTCTCATTCAATCCGTTCTCATCTTCAGTATATTCTCCTACAGCATGATGGGAGAGAAGTCATTTTGCAGATCGGAGGTCAATGTTAAGTCTATGGGGATTGGTCCATTCTTAAAACGCCCGTAACTTTTGATTGAATGGAGCTATAGGGTCGTGCGGCGCCTCGTTGGAAAGCTGAGGACCTGGGCTTCATTTTGAAAAAAAACAGCCTCCTACAATGATTCTGGACGTTTCTACAATGGTTTTTGAGGGAGGGAAAAACCCGTCCTGGAAAATTCCGTGTCAATGTTAAGTCTATGGGGAGTGGTCCATTCTTAAAGTGCCCGTAACTTTTGATTGAATGGAGCTATAGGGTCGTGCGGCGCCTCGTTGGGAAGCTGAGGACCTGGGCTTCATTTTGAAGAAAAAAACGACCTCCTACGATGATCCTGGACGTTTCTACAATGTTTTTGAGGGAAGGGAAAAACCCGTCCTGGAAAATTCCGTGTCAATGTTAAGTCTACAGGGAGTGGGTCCATTCTTAAAACGCCCGTAACTTTTGATTGAATGGAGCTATAGGGTCGTGCGGCGCCTCGTTGGAAAGCTGAGGACCTGGGCTACATTTTGAGAGAAAAAACAGCCTCTTACGATGATCCTGGACGTTTTTACGGCGAGATAAAGATTCCTGAGTTTTGAAAAAAAGTTTATTTTCAAAACATCGTAACTCCAAAGACTCATTTCTCCGCGTGTAGCCACAGAAGGAGAGGGAGGACGGTGTTATATTTTTTTTCTGAAAGCTCTCACCAAGAGCTTTCGAAAATGGCCCCACAAGCCAGGATCGGTATCCTGTGGGATAAACTACAGGGGGAAGATTGTTTTTGGGTGTTTTTCCAGAGTGGAGTTACGATGTTTCGGAAATAAACGATTCAATTCAGAGTGGAAGCAATCGGTCCATCGAAACAACATTCACAAGCGCACTATCTCTTCCTGTGGAACTGGGAAAAGGACCCGAATCAGCCACCTCGAACGCCTCTGCCCCGATCCTAGGCACACGCATGGGACCAGAGCTCTCCCGGACATGTCGAACGATTGGGGGCGAGCCCATCAATCAGAAGAGACACGGTCTCCGTTCCCGGAAATTCCCGAGAGATTGACTTCATCATTGTCCGCAGTCTCATCAACTCATCACCGTCCGCTGTATCCGTCCGGATAAGTCAGGTCCCACTTTCTGAGATACATATAACCTGCCTCATTCGACTGCTCCTATGCTCTGACGCATGGCGAGGAAGGAGGCGGAATGGCATCGACGAAGCCTCGAGAGATGATATGCGCGAAGAGACAGCGCATGACGAATCGCAAGCCCGATATTCCTTGCCGATCTAACGCACCTTCCTCTGGATGGTGGGTCTTGACGCCAAGACCGAAGATCAAGCTCCGCTCACATAACCCTACTTATTACGTAAAGGGAAACGTGAGGCAACCTTACGGGACTCGCGTATGACCTTGTTGAGATTTTTCGCCGGCATTCTACCTCACAGATAAGTCTTCGAACGTCATCAGCTTACTTCTTTCGACCCCGGGGCCAACCCGCCTGGAAGGATCATTGGGAAAATCATGTGTGTGTATATTAACGGATATGCTGCATACGATGATGCTGTGAATCCGTTCCGCATACTAATTTCTGCGGAATGAGTATCGTCGTCTGGAATTAATTGTCCGAGGGGATCACCTGGGGGCCCACACAGTTGTGAGCTCTGGCCCCGAATGAGACTGAGTGAGTTGCCTGTTGACGGATCGTAGTTCACCAGGTACTTCAAGCTAGACTTTTGCTCCGCAGACTCAACAGTGTATACGAATCGGCGGATAGATAAACAGCGGTAAGCGTAGGAGTAAGGCGAATGGAACATAAACTGCAGGAGACCGCAGACAGTCACATGGATCTGCTCGGCGGCTCCGTCTAATTCTTCTGCTGCCAGAATGTCATCGCTGAACACATATGTGTCCAAAGTTTTAAATGAGTGATCCCCTCGTGGCTCGGCGAAGGGGTATAGACTTCTGATTACGGATCTGTTCGGAATGAATGTGAGTTCGACGCTTCGGTTTCTGTTCGATCGTACCTCGTCCGTTCTCAGTCGTTCCGCGTTTTTTCGGTGATTGATCATTCAATCGACTCGAATCGAGTTTCTGAGGGATCGGGGACCAATGACGAATTCCGAGCTGACTAATTTGCCCGAGACAAGTCAGGACTAAGGAACCTGCGTCTTCAATAATCGAGCGAGCTGAACGAGAGCTTGTGCTAGCATCGCAGACTCTCAACGGCCGTACCCTCCTCCACTCCGACGGGCTCCTGGTCCCTTCAAGGGGCTCGAGGGAGGGTGTGGGGTGCGTGAGCCCTTGCCTTTCGGGCCCTTTCTCAGAGCTCATATTAAACCAAACAAACATGGCTGCGCCCAGTATGGCCCTGCATTGAAGCAGCTGTTGTTGGTGGAGGTGCACCACGGCTGCGGCTCTGCGCCCCGGTTGATTCCGCCTGATTTGTAGCCTTCGTTTCCGCGTAGGCCTTGGTTATCCCACCGATCTAAAGATGGGAATCTGCATAAAGATTTACAGTGCTCAAACTCGTGTTGCGTGATCGAAGGTGCTGAGATGGGACTTGGAATCGAATGAAGCTTTCGTGCCGGAACTCCACGGAAACCGCTGAGAAAGATGCTACTGCCCGGGAAAGGAAGTCGCGTGCTCCGACGGCATGTCCGTCAAGCCATGAGAAGAGCACGTCAAACCTCGGAGAGGAACGCACGATCTGTTTATTTCCTCGGTTTCTTCTTGGTACTCGTGGTTTTCATGTTGCTGGCTGAAGTCGTCTACGTCGATCCCTATACGGCTGTCACCTCGTACGGAGGACAATCGAAAGATTCCTCGTGGCTGTACAACATCGTGCCTAGCCTGGGGAACAACTTTGAAAGAATTGAAGAAGTCCACCTCGAAATGGATGACACCGAAAGCCAGAAGCTCGACAGGTTGTACCAGTGAGTAACTTTGCGCCTATGATGATCTGCGCTATTTCCCCGGCCTCGCAAAGCAGCAACATAACATTATTGCGGGAATCCTCTGCATGTTTAGAGAGATGGGAAATTATTTACAGAAGCTCGAGCATAGGTACGCACTGGAGATGCTCGTTCGTCGTGTCCATAATTATTCAAAAATCGATTCTCGCTCTATTCGAGTGGAGGCATGCCTACTAGTCAATCGGGGAGTGTTGGGAAACACGGAGGCGCGTCAGGGATGTGCTCTGGAATAGGCCAGAATGAAACGATCGTTAGCCCGTCTGACTTCAATCTTCATAAAACAACGATCCTTCTGATGAACAATGCTGCTGCTCGCACGCGGCGCGCAGCGAAAATAGTGATTAATGGAACTTTAGTCCCCGGGGGAAAAAGAGGCCGAATGGAACAACATTTCTCTTTCATGAAACTTCTCGCACAGCTCGCTGATTCCTCCTGTTTTGGTTCCACCTCTATTTGCTCGTCGATTTGACCCACGGGAAAAAAGGAAATAATTCGATTACCTACCTACTATTCAGAACCGATCCTCGATCGGAGGAAGCGGGGGAATCAGGTGAGGTAGGTGGAGGACTCAGACGGGATCCAGATGGGAATTCCGGACAACTTGAGCAAGCTTTTGGGAAACATTCCTCTCGTGAGACGATCCTGCGTCCCGCGGTTTCCATTCTTCCTCGCGATCCCCCGACGGATCCCCGATCGAAGCCGACGTCGATACTCTCGAGCGTAACAGCAGCAGCAGCAACACTGGCCGGGAGATGAGGTCTCCGACGGAAAGTTTGGCGAGACCCTTGTTGGGATCTCAGCGGGAAAATAGAGCGGCAGCAGTCCACTCTGCTGACAGGAACCTCGTGAGAGGAAATCTCGCTAAGCCAATTCGGCGATTTCGGCACTGTCGGTGCCTTGGCGACTTTTATGGGTTATAGACGGCCGTTCCGTCGACCGACGGGTCAAACATTCCCTCTCGGTCAATTCCACTGAGGTGCTGATCTCTGCTTTTATATGCCGCCATTTGAGACCGTTACCGATAGCGAAATCGGTTCGCTCTAGTCCCCAACATGTACTTCGAGATTCGGCATCGCGTATCGACCGCAGAGAAACTACAGCTTAAGCATGAATAAAGAATACGACAACGCCTCAGTTAGCGCGCGAATCGGATTCACGCGATTCCGCTCTGAGAGCTCCTCGAAATTCATGGGGACCGCGAGAGCTCTCGCAGACTCCACCGTAGGAAGAGAAATTATAGAGCCTCGGCTTCCCAAAAAAGCGAGGTACGCCGCTCCCGGTTATTGACGTCTCGAACAAAAATCCGTCAAGATTCCGATGATTCCCGTCCTCTCGCTCTCCGCGTCATTGTAGTACTGGTTGTGCGGCACGATTTCCGTTGGATTTCCGCTTTTGAGGTCGCGGTATCCTCGCCTTCAATCTTCCCGCCGCGCCGTACTCCTGTGATCCTATAAATCTCAATTCCGAACCCTGGTCCTGCGTCAATTCTGTGGTGCGCCTCCGACGGCGAATATGTTCCTAATCTACTGCTGTGAACTTTCGTGATCAGAAATCGGAAAATTGATCTTCGAGATCGCTCGGAGGTCGACCTTCCGATGTCGAGAAGCTCTGCCACCTACGGCGAAAGTCGCTCTCCCGCGCAGGAACCCTGCTCTCGTTCTGTTCGGGCATGCTGACACATGATCCTCCATCGATCACCGGACCGGATGAGCTTTGAAAGGCGTCTGTTGAGAGTTCGCAATGCGTTTCACTCGATTTGCATAACGGCCAGGACGCACAGCTCGGCTCCGCGCACCTGATCGAGTGATCTGTCTCCCATGCGTTCTTGCCTCGGCGGCGAAGGCGGCGGGTTCTACAGGAGCCGGCTTCGGAAGACTCTATAATTTCCTCCTTTGTTCAGCGGACCCTCCTTCGAGGAGCCTGGACGGCACCGGGATAGCTCGTGCGAACCTTGTTCCGTCTTGTCGGCCTTTGACGGCGATGGGGCCGGCTAGGCGGCCAATTAGCTGATGCGACAATCTCTCTCACTTGAGAGAGCGGTTGTTTGTTAGCGAGTCAGGTAGGATTGCTTGGGTTATGCAGAATCGATACCTCGAGCGCTGTTCCCGGAGCGTCGGCGCTATTCATGGGAATCGGAGGACACGGATGCGCTCGGCGGCAGTTCCGACCCGGTCCGAGTGAGGGGGAAGTGAAGCTGCGGAAGCAGGAGGTCTTATTTGAGGAAACTCAAGACATCAGATGAATATGCAGATGGTGGCTGTGTAAGGTTCCGATATCGGATCGATCGTATCGGGCTCCGATACCCTTATGACTCACTCGGGCCACCCTATTCGCCATCTATCGGGGCCGACCAGTGACCCCTCGAAAGTCTCGATTTGTATCGGTCTCAATCACGACCGAGAAGGTCATTCGATGACGACACAACCGGAGGGAGGACGAAGCGGAATCGCGGGAGAATCCGCGGAATCGGGTTCGTTCCCCGAGAGCGAGAGCTCATGTATTCCAGACGTAATCAATCTCGGAATTGAAAGCAGAGTAAGCTCCCCCTAATGGCTCCTTGTAAATTAACGCCCCTCTGATGGATGTCTCGTGAGATTCCTCGGTCTCGGCTGAGAGTCCGAGCAGGGAGGACGAGATCTTGATTTTTAAGCCCCAAACATAAGAGTTCGTGTCTCGGCGGGAATACGTTTCCTTGGATATTTTATCCCTCCGAATGCGCTCCCTCCGACGAACATTCCACCCGAGGAGACAACAGCCATTCGTCTTGTGTGACAATTCCGAACCGCCAGCTCCGGCTCGGGTGAGCTTCGATTCTAGCGCGAGAAAGCGGAGCAATTGTTTCGTTTGAACTCGCTTTCGAGAGCATTTCTTTCCGGATTCCGCTTCCTGATCGGCCTGAAATAGTTCCCCAACGAAAGAGCCTGAACGAGGCGATCCCCATCGGATACGATGCATTCCAATTTCGTTCGCGGCCGATAATAATTCGCAAAGCAATCAGGACTTATGAGCGGGCGCAAATCTTTGAGCTCATTACGACTTGAGGGAGCTGTTGGCCTCACCAAACGCCATGATTGAGAGTACGGGTCAGCGATTAACGAATTCGACGTGCCGAAGACAGAGTTCGGGGGAAACATTCCGCTTTGCCGCCCTCGTTGTCGATGCGGACCGGCTTGTTTCATAATTCCCGAAGTTTGGTTGCTCACGTTCTGAATGCATAAAGCGCTTTCGCCTCTATTCGTCACCGCCTCGAGAG
The DNA here is from genome assembly GCF_000255335.2 of Galendromus occidentalis. Lineage (NCBI taxonomy): Eukaryota > Metazoa > Arthropoda > Arachnida > Mesostigmata > Phytoseiidae > Galendromus > Galendromus occidentalis. The sequence goes on from NW_003805430.1 coordinate 828,099, forward strand.
TGGATTCCGCTTTTCCCGAAGATTCGTCACGACCTCGTTCCCCGAAAAAATGGATAGCGTTTTCCGGTCGCGCGACCGCAACAGAACATTCAATCGGTCGAATCATTCGTTGATCGAACGAAACAAGGGTCTCGCGAACTCGTAGTCAGTCGATCGGCTCTGATCCCAATGGTGCGGATGAACGAGAGCCTTCCGATATTCCCAGAGCTGCGACTCGAGCTTAGGACGATTACGAATGTTCGCCAGCCGTTTTGGTCAATAGCATACACTCGAACTCGGCTCCCTCCGGAGACGGCGGAAACGCTGCGAATCTCGAAGCGGATTCGCTTCCAAGTGAATTTTTGTTGCACTTCCGTTCGCTTCTACTTTGGCACCGTTTCCGGAAAGGCAATCGTGATCTCTATCTTTGTGCGGCCTCGTCTGCTTCGACGCGTCCGGAGAACGGGGAGGAGAGTTTCCTTCGCGCCAAACTTCCTTCACTCTAAGTCAGTTTCGGAATCAGTCTCGACTCCTTGGGTCCGAGAAGAAAAAACGAGGGCAGCGAGAGGGCGGATCACGGTGCACTGGGCGCGTACGATGTCAGACATTTTCTAAGCGAGAATATTCCCCGCGTCGAAAGGTAGGCAGGCAGGCAAAGTCATTTCATGCGTGGGAGATCCGGGCGGATCAAATACGGGGTCAAAGCTCCGTGGCATCCGCCCGTAGCGAGTCGGGCTCCGGACCCCATTACCTGCGCAAAGATAACCTTCCCAGACGAGCATGCCCCGTCGGATAAGTTTTTTCCTTCGCGAGCGTTCTCCGAGAAGCCTGCGGTGGATCGGCCACGACTGTCGGTCAAGAATGCGAAAATTCATTATTTGCGCGAGTGCTCGAAACTTGCAGACGCTTCTAACGCGAGAGCTTCTCTCAACTTCGTGCTCTCGTCCATTTCACGAAGCTGGTTGTACCCAGTTTTGAGAGACATCGCTCAAGAAACAGCGAGCTCGACGACTCGATACAGCTGTCGGCGGGGAGACGAGGGAATTATTCATCGTTGACATCACGGGAGCCGCAAGCAGGCGAGGTTTCGAGCTTCCGAATCTTTCATTTTTCCGACGACATCTCTTCGAACGAGATGTAGACGCCGAAATTTTCCAAGAGGATTCCTTTCTAATCCGCCACGTTTTCTTTTTTCTTACAGAGCCGCGAAAATCGATCATTGGCAGAAGATTGCAAACACCGCGGATAAGTTCTTTGTGTTCAGTGCTTTTATGGATCGTCGGAGGAATGTGATCAAATACGTGAGAGTTATTGCCGTTGCCAGGACGAGACTCGCAGACCGCGTCAAGTAAGTACCGTCTCGTGTATAACGTGTGATCGTCGATGGTAGCGCGACAATCAGGACTTTATGATCGATCTGCGATATCTCGTCCAGAGAACGCTCCGTCCCGTTCCCTCGGTGCTCGAGTGCGCAAGAAAATTCAGGCCGAAAGCACGATTCTCCTCTGCCTGACTCCCGACGAGAGATGCTTCCGGATGAGAAATCACCCGGATGGAGTAGCAGGGAAGGACAATGACTCGACTCACTCGACCTCGGCGCGGAAATTCCTTTAGGTTGAGAGAATGAAGCACCGCCAGGAAGGGGAATCAGTTCTAGCTCGGAACGGCTGCCCCGGGAGCAGCCCAGAGTGGCCTTTTAAATGAAGACGAAACCATATCGCAAGCCTGATGGTAGAACGCTGCCTTCAGGCTGGAAGCCGGCAAAGCTCGCCACCGGCTTCGGAGGAAGTCCAGAAGACAAACGAACGGAGGAACAAAGCGAGGAATCTTCTCCGTTCCCTCTCACGATAGCCCAGCCACCACTAACTCGTCCTAGCCGGGTCCAGCCCAGATCACTTCACTAGCCGAGCCGACTAAAGGAGATGTGCCCTCGAGGGCTACTACTGTAGGCAGCACTGAACGGCAGCCACCGCCTGTACAAGATCCCGCGAGCACTTTCCCGCCCACTCCGAGGATACAATGGAGGATTGGTCGACGAGCGAAGTTTTTTTATGACGCAGCCGCTTTCAAGAACTACGAACGTGATTCCGACAGCATCGCATAGAGTCGACCCCAATAGATCCTAATTGCGATCGTGAAGTCCAGTTGAGGGAGAAACGACGCCAAAGTGGACTCGTCTCCGCGAAACGGCGGAAGGTGACACAAAGAAGGAAACAAGCCGAGCAGATGTGGCGAGAACTCATTCCTCTGAGTGCTTGAGGACTTGATCGCTGCGGGAAGTGTCTGCCCAGTGAAGACCGGAGCGGAGAGAGCCGACGGAGAATATCTCGAAATTCTTCTCGGAACGAAGGCGCAAACTTTCAAGTCGTCAATCGCTCACAATCCTGGGTCTCATCCGAATCATGCTCAACTTGACGTCTCGCTCTAATGGACTCGAAAATCCGATCGCTTCCCTTTTTATTCCATGATTCCGGAAGAGCTCACCGTCGTCGTGCGGCTCCCCGTGTAGCGAACGTAATTGACTCCGCTCCCAGGGTCCCAGCCCCGTCATAACTTTGAGAGTCGATTGGCAGTGCGGAGTCCTCGGGGGCCGCGAGCGATGCGAGACCTATAGGCGTCGCTTGGATTATTCACGCATTGCAAAATCCCCGGAGAGGATCGGCGGGTTCAGCGCACGGGGAGCGAAAAGGGGAACTCCCGCCACCGCACATGCGAAGTTCGAGCAACAAGCTGCCGTGCGTGGTCACAGGAGCGCGCCGAATCTTTTGCCGCTCGCGAATTCTTCTACTTTTGACTCGAGAGAGCTCCAAGCATCCGCATGCTCAGATCTCGGGAGGGTGACGACCGCAGAAGAATGCCTGCAGAAATGTCGGGTCCAGAGACGCTCGATCACGTCGATGTACGAGTGATAGCGTCGATTCTCCAGGACGATTCATAGGGAACGGCGGACCACCGATAGATCCCCAGATCCCCGAGTCCTCCGAAATCCACGGAATCCATCCCATCGAATGATGATGCACGGGGAAACAGAAGCGAATAGAGCGGATCCGGTCCGCCGGGGATCGCCTGACTTTTCTTGCTGTTTCGCAGTCGGATCGATGTCCAGGCCGCATGTCAGCGCGTTGACAACGCCGGTAAATTGTGTGTTATCATTGGCGGTTCCTTGATCCTAATAATTGAGTTCGGGCTCGCCCGGAACACAGGAATGGATCAGCGGGAACGGTCAAACGCAGAGCAGCTTCCATTCCGGGTCGTGTGCCGTGTGTCATTTCAACCAACCAACCAACCAACAGTCCGACCGAGCGACCCTATCTCCTGTTGTCTTTTTTTCGACATCGTGTAAGCTTGGCGTTCGGTCTCTCAGCGAACGTGCCTCGCAGGGTCGATAGGCGGCCGCCGAGCCGACTGCTACTAGTCGACGCAGAGACTCGCGCTACACGCGCTGTCCCAACGGGAGAACGAGCGTTGAGAGGAAAGACGACAACGGCGAAGAGAAGAAGAGAGGGAGACGAGAGGTATTTTCGATATTACCCTCGACAGGCCTGAATCAGCTTTATTAAACTCTCGACCCGACGCGTACGCTTGATTAAAATTGTATTCTCCCAAGGATCCTTTTAGGATGACGACGAGAAAGACGACCGAAGGCCTGTAGGAGAGGGAGGATCCGGGGGGTTTCGCGATGGTCACGAGATGGGGCACATAATCGTTCCCCTCGCAGAATTCCGTCAGCGGCCGAGCGCCCCGCGCTCCATGTCGAATCAAGGGTCTTTGGATTAGGAGCCTCCCCGGTCGCACGGAAGTCCGAGCCTGAACCCTCAGTGCGGGCATTCTTGCCGATGGATTCGTCGACGGGCCGAGAGGCTTCTCAGCTTCGATCGGGAAGACGTCTGCGATCGAGTGAACTCCGTTCGCAGTGACAGAGTCGCGAGATCATTCAGGGAGTACGAGAATTCGCATCGAGACAGTATCGTCGGCGGTTCTCGGGTGGTAGTCTCATGCAAATATTGAGGGTTTCCGATTCCGAATTCACGATGATCGAGATACGCTGGCGGCGGTCGATGCGGCGAGCAGCTGCTCCAGGAAACCGGCACTCGAAGGAGCTCCGAGCAGCCCAAGTGTGGGAGCCGGGAAGAGTGATTCGGACGGGTTTCGGCTGAGCAGGCGGCACGACCGCACGATGAATAAGTGCACGAATTCATTACAGTGCACGTCCAGAGGCTCCTCCATCTCCCCGGATTAAGCGGCCAATAGGGAGCCTGCGTGGGCGCCTCGACGTGTGGAGCGCCCAGCTCAGCCTCTCGTAGCTGCTCGGACGTCTTTTCAGACGCTGGAGGCAGCCCGTAGGCAAAACCGTCAATCAGTGTCGTTCCACTCAATTTGTTCGCACAAGGACACACTGTCTACATGGCGTTGTCCATAGACGACGACACCAGCAACAGCAGCAGCAGCAGCGGCGGAATTGACGACGACCATGAGATCAGCTCATACTGTCTGCCGTCCTTGCTTGTGGTGTTCGGTCTTCGATACACGAACTCTCTCCCGGCCGAGGCTTCTGCCCGTCCGGGTAACGGACAGCTAGCTGGTCCAGGGATCTACGAAGAGAAGTTGATGCCCTCCTTGAGCACGGGACGCTGTCGAAGTCCTGATTACGATCACGCTCGAGCGAGTTGGTCTTTCTCTTTTAGTCGAGTGAGCTCTATTCGTCTTAGGCTCAGTGTGGGCCGATAGGTCTGACTGAGCCCGGAGAATCTCGCCTGCCCGCTCGCCATGACCGCCGTTGCCGTTTGCGGATGAGGTCAGGGAGGCCATCTTAACGACCCGCCGACCGCCCGAGCGACCGACCGACCGACGCGACGGTGGTCGTCTATGCAAAATATTTGTTTGCGTGAGGCGCTAAGAGTTCGCGCACCGAGTCGTTATCTCTAACTGCGGCCGGAGCTCTGCGGGGAAACAGAAGTGAGTCGCATCCAAAACATGCCGAGAGGAATCACGTCGAGTGTTAGCCGCGTATCGAGCCGGATCGGTGGGAGCCCCACATTCAGAGAAAACCTTGTGTCGTCTGAGTTCCTGTACCAGATAAGAATTCCGCACCGATCTTTGACACGAATGTTCGGAGGGAGCAGACTGGCCGGCTCGAGGCGTCCATTCATTGAACGACGACGACGACGACAGGGAACGCGACCACGATGGAGCATCCTCGTAACCTCCTCGGGATAGCGAGGGGTGAATCCTGATAAGAAGAGGCGACAGACAAAAACGACAACGACGACAGCTCAGAAAGGCCGCGAGGCCCTTGCAGCTGGAGATAAGGTCTGGAAGAGGCAACTATCGGCTTCAGTAGGACGATGCTGAGAACGTTTTTAGCGTTTCCGAAACCTCAACGTTTTTTTGTACTCCCTCGAAGTCCTTCGACGCCGAGACCGCATCCCGAGTCGGCCAAAATACACGGCTCCTTCAGTCTCGCACGGTTTCGTCTTGAGGGACCCTTGTCGGGAGGGACACGATTCATCAATCGCATTCGCGAGGGAATGCCGTGCGCATTCTTCGAATTAATTCGTTCTCTCATTCCTGTGGCCACGATTATCGCTCTACTTGCAAGCAGAATTTCCAGCAGCTCTCTGTCTCTCCCTGTCGGACGGGACGGCCGGTCTCTCGCCGGCTGCATTTTGGGGAAAAGCTCCTCACTGCAAGAAGGGCTCGTTCGCTTGTCCTCGTTTGTCGACTTTTCTGGGAGGTTCTCCCAGACGGCGAGCGATGACTTTATTGCCAATATGCTTTTCCTCTCTTCATTTTGGTCGGACCTACTCTGAACATATAATATGTATGTGTTCGTTTCCCCCTCTACCCGGTCATTCCCGCTCCCCCGATGCAAATTTTGCAGCCCCTATGAGACCGTATATGCACATCACGTGCGGGGCCATAGACTGCGGCAGAGTCGCGTTCGTCCTCGCGCCTTTCGCCGGTCTCTCTGCTCATATCTCATCGGAATCAACGATGAAATAGCACTATGGATTGAATCGATTCAGGAACGAATCATCTCCAGCACCATGCTTCTTGATGGTTGGGTCCTAATCCGAACGAAGTGGCGAGTTTCTTCGCCATTCGGTGTTCTTCTCCACTGCACGTCCCCCCCGTGTGCGCTCTCTTGCCACTGTTCGATTCCGTCTCGTTGCTCCAGCATCAATTGCGTTTCTCAACGTGAGCAATCGCCATTACCATCGGATCGCCTGTCATACGTTACGTTCTTCGTACGTGCGGTGTTGCGTGCCGCGGCGAGCGTGACTCACCGATGTGTATGGCGATGGAACAGTCTGTGACTGTTGGATGAGCGTTCTCGGGACGACGGCGAGAAGAAGAATTCAGAAGCATCGCGGCCCATGATCAAGTAGGAAGGGACGCCGGCCGCGTTTCCATGGGAGCCGCGCGACGTCAGCCCGCGCCGTCTTTGGTGGAGATACGCTATTCGGCGTTTGCGATACGAGAGGCAACGGCGAATTTTCTTTGGAACTCGAGCGGCCTAAGTGGACACTTTTTGTGAACATCTTGGCCTTCGGATCACAGATACACAGATACATGACTATCATCGCTCTACTGCAAATCAACTTTTCCGGGCTGGACCACACAGCCAAGGTTTAACGTCCCGAGTACTGTTATTCACGTTGCACGGATTCATATAGCAAATGTACTCAAGAGGATCAAGGCCGAGTACCTTCGCTTCCGAAAGAAATATTTTTCCGGCAGCAGGGATCGAACCCACACCGCCTCCCGCGCGAGAAACGTCGTTGCGGCATTTCACGAAGTGAAACGCACGTTTGCACTAGAAGTGACAAACGCGCCAACCACTCGACCACCCGTCGGTCAGGGAGGAAGCAACGCTCCTCGAATTTTTCGGAGGAATGACTGCGTCTGGAGTTGTCGCTGCCGCAGCGAGAAGAAAACTCCTCGAGTCCACCGAGAAGCTCCGTTACGGATGGTCAGATCGAGATAGAATGGGCGACACGTCATTTGCGAGATTCTTTCCAATTTCCCGGGGCGGCTCAAGCCGAATTCTGGGCTGTTCCAAGTCGGTCGGTAATGAATTCGTCGTTCCCATCTCGGATCGCTGAACAAGCAGAGATTCCGTCTGAGCACGACGACGCTCCAAGGGAACGTGAAAGGACAAGGTCGGAAACGACGCGACGCAAGAAACAACACCAACAACGACGCCGACGATGGCACTATGCGCGATGAGCCCCGGGGGCAAATGTTCTAGGCGGCTTCAAGCAGACATGGCCCCCCGTGATTCATGCGCGGGATAGTCGGACGACGGAATATTTCACGTAGATCTACACTGGCTACATGAGCGAACTCTGAGCGACGCGGCGTTAGGTACGTGGGCCGTCACCACACTGGCCGCTGGCGCTGAATGAATCGTGGTTCGACACGTTTCATAGGCTGATCGAGGTGGGAATGGATCCTTAGAATGTAAGGGAAACTCCAGAAAGTCTTCCTCGGAGAGTGAGTCAATTAGCGCGCGAAAGAGTCCAGTCACCAGAACGGATTACAGTGCACAGCAAGCTGCCTCACATCATCACTTTGCAAGCGCTAATGGTCAACAAACAAGATGAATCGGACCCGACCTGATACAATGGATTGTCAAGGACGGCAATTGAATGCCGCGATGATTGGCGAACTTTCGCTCAGGATAGGTAGAACAATTCTTCGATTCTAAGCGCTCAGGTCGAAAGTGTCCGTGGGTTCGGTCTCGGATTCAGCGGGAGTCGTCAGGGAAGAACTATAAACCTCTGAGCGCCATGCGCCGTCTGAAAAACTTCATTCGGTAGCGAACCCAAACGTACGTAAAAAAACAGCGTTTGCGATCTGTCCGCAGTCGGGTAAGTGAGGGAAAGGTGAGCCGATCCAAATTGGAAATGAGAGCGTCCAGGAGGTCCCATCTGGAAGCGGAATAGCAAGAACTTTTTTGGGAGAATTCCAATTTTGCGACGTAAACCGATGGCACAGTGGCGTCTGTCGACAGAGATGTTTTTGGTTTGATGAGGGAAGATGACGTAGCTCGTTGTGGACATTCTGAAGGTCATTCGCCCGCCCGAGCCCATCCGAACTCCCCGAAAACCTTCAGAGCATGTTTGAGACTCGAGAGCTTTGGAGAGCGCGAGCTTGATCTGGTTTACTTGATAAGGTACTCCCAACAAGTTTCCTCTCCATCTGTTCGTCGAGACGCGTGAATCGAGAAGATTTTCGGTCCGATCACTCCACCAATTCTGTTCCCGAAGGATCAGCAAGAGCTTTCCTCTCGGCTCAAGTGTGGGTTTAGACAATCGGATGGGCGGACGAAGCGTATTCTTCATTTCTCGTGTCGTTTTTCCGTCATTCGAGCACGGAATTGGAATCTACATGGAATAAGTAAGACGAGAACGTCGATCTAGTCGACCCCATAGCAAGAATCCCTCTGTCCCACGATGGACTTCGCCTTCGCGCCTCAATTCGCATGCGGTGGGACTCTAACCAGCACCAATCTCTGGTTGTCGAAAGATCGCGGCTCGCCTGGTACAAGTCGCTGACAACCGTAGCGTGATTCCCGCCAGAAGAAAGAGGAAAATTCTGCTTCAGCCATCCAGATGAGCCTCAGAAAGTCGGAGCAGTGTTCTTGACCATCCGGATCGTGACCCTGGATCGGGAAGGGAGAGCCGAATGCAGTCCATTCGGACAACATCCATCTGCCAAACTTCGGAAAGAGTTCATGTAGATCGTCGATGGTAATTGCCGGCGCAACGATGTTCGGCCTCTCGTTTAGCTCAGCACTGTGATTATTGTCGACTTCCTCCCAACATGTACGAGTCCCTCCATACGTGTTAATTGGTACTGCGTCGGTTGCCCTCTCGCGGATATTTGCCCCAGACCTCTGCTATTTCTCTCTTTATCGTCAATGATTCGCAGATTTATGATGCTGAGCGTGTTAGAGAGAACCTGCGTAAATCATCATAACTTCTGGGCCTGCCGGACAGGACAGAGATCCAACCCTCGGAGTTGCCGGTATCCTTCAAAGGGTAGCCGATGCGTCTGCGTTTCGTTCCAGCTGCAACTGCCATTGACGTTAGGGACACCGCTGGTCGCTCATTATATCTCCGCCTACTTGTTGAAGTGAACCAAAGGGATGTACGTCCGCTAATTGAGGATGGTGACATTAATCAACTCCTTTGTTTCTCTGACGATGACTCCACGGGGTTAGAGTTTTTGTGAAGCGACCGCAAAGGACGCTCTGCGACCGCGGCCCCCACCACCAGAAGTGGGATTCGGTTTTAGACGCTTCGTTAGTGAATTTCCGACTCAACGGCTGCAAATCGCGCCATTCCCTCGCCACGCGCGTCCCGCGCTCCGTTGGACACCCAGGAACGCCACCGACTCGTTTCCAGATTATCTATGGAGCGAAGCGCAGTTGACAAACCATCTCTTCTCAAAGACTTGTCCCGGACCCAATTTAAGGGCACCGAAACGCTCTCCTCGCTCGAGCTATTCCGGCTTATTTGGAGCGTTCGCTAGTCGTCAGACTTTCGTTATCAGGCCGGATTCTCCAGCAGATTCTCAGACACACTGTATGAGAGTCGTTCTCTATCTTGTGGGCTGGAGCGCTGCAAGGAAAAAGCTCAAATGCGGAGAAACTCTCGAGATATTCAAATGTCGGATGTTCTAGCATTCGGAACTCTTCTGAAGTTATTTTTTGTAGGGGAAACGTTCGCCGTTCCGTACCAACGTGCGTCGGAGGAGCGCTGGCGCTGCCCCCTCAGAGACTTCCCATCGGATGTGTGCGCGTTGAATTTTTATCTCTACGCGGCTCCTATCGGAGAATTCCTCGATTCCAATGCATGTCTGTGTTGACTCGGATACCTGTTGAATAAGGGCTGTGCTGAGCGTCTTGGCGTCACGTCTCACTCACTCAGGGTCTGTACGTGGGACTGTGTGATTATTGCTGAGCGCCGGCCGCGATGCTGGACGCGTTCCGCCGCGGGACTGCACGTGTTAGTCTGCGAATGCATATAATACATCAGCATGGAGTTTTTGACGGGGGCACGGAGCGGGCAAGGGAACACGATCACCGTATCGTTCCCTGATTTCCCCCCTCAGCCAGTGTTGACACGAGGAGCCTTTCTCGCCTTCTAACGCGCCTTCATTTTCCAACGGGGCGGCTGATGGATGGAATAATTCATTGATCAGAGAGAGGCTCTTCTTCTCATTTCTTGTCGATGTCCTCCGACCGGCAACTTGACGTATCGACTGCCCGATTCGTCCCACCCCTCACAAAGAGAGAATGACACCCATACCTCGACGGCATTCGTGTTGTTCTCCTAACGGTTGGGACGGTCGTCGTATCCAGGATGATCCCGTGTAGCTATTATCGTGTAGCCGTACCGTGTGAAAGGGATAAACAATACAGAGTAATCGATGGAGCCTCCCACGCCCCTAATACTCGGTGGTACTCAATTTCTCGCCGCGTGCGTCTGGGAAGCGATCGGAGGCGAAGGTAATTTGAGCAGCCAACGAAGCGACGAAGGTTCCACCATTCGAATAGAGATCGGAACAGCGATCACAGAACTTTGTCTGGCTCTCATCTTGCGTAGGGCAGGGGAGCAGAGCGTCGTGGGCATTATATTACGCTTGACCCCCCTCCCTCCCCAATGAAAAGTGGTCGAACTTTAATTATTGTCTAACTGCGTAGACCAGAGGTTCCCAAACTTTTTCTTCCGCGGAACCCTTCGCGGAACCCCTAGTGTTCCGTGGAACCCTTCCTCATTTTTCAAAAAATTCAAAGTCCTGTCAATTGCTCTTTCCTTTCAGCTATTAGAGGAAAAACCACTCGTTTGTTCCGGACCAGACTTGAATGTTTATTGCTTGAGTCAATTCTCGCGTTTAGGAATGCTCATCTAGCGGGAACGTGCCTTGTGCAACGACTTTCGCAGTGTGCATTCGTTGCCGATCGATGCGCCAATTAGAACGATCCCCTTCGGGATTGAGGAAGACATTTGGAATCAGGAAAAGAAGTTCCCCACAGGGCTACGACACATAGGGCCCGTATATGACCGTACATATGGAAGCAAAACCTCGTCGCGGAACCCCGAGTTGCGCAAAGAGCAGCCCACGGAACACTGGGGTTCCGCAGAGATTTTTTCACGGAACCCCAAGGGTTCCGCGGAACCCAGTTTGGGAACCTCTGGCGTAGACTAGTCATAGAATCATTAGGGCAAGCCACGCTCGTAGTATTCCCGATATATGGCACGATTGTTTCGATCTTATTAAAAGTAACAATTGACGAGGCGCACGAGAGCTCCGAGGAAGCGGCCGAGGCCGCGTGTTGTGCACGCCTGGTGAAGGCTCCCGCTTGCGAGTCTCACGGGCTATCCGATCGGTGCAGGAGGGCCCCGGGAATTGCTGCAGGGGATTCCCAAGTCCCACCGCTTGATCTAGCGAGAAGAGTGGATCGGCCCGACGAGGGATTGCGTCGTGACGAGAGCTCGACAATGGGATTGCGTGCAGCTCGCTATTGGATGGAACCCTAAGCTCGATCGAGAACGCGGTCTGAATGGACATCCACATCGCTTCACCTCGTCCAGGGTGAGCGGGACAAGAGCGCGCAGCGCATGTATAACGGAACCATCGCTTCAGTGCCTTCAAATTATCAGCAATCAGCACTCGAGAGTGAACAATCCTCGTGATCCGATGGGAGGGCAAACTCGACTGAGGGTTTTGACCGATAAACGGTCGAGGGGATCGCGCGTCACGCTCTTCGCGTATCGAGAGTATTCAGGAACGTGTTCCTTCCGTATCGAACGCCTGCTTCTCGACACGTGATCGCTGGCCTTCCAGTCACGCGGCTCCGGTGAAGTCCCGAAAGGCTGCAGAATTCCCTCAAGAGACAGATACGTTTTCCCGACCCTGAGCGGGACATTGCGAAGCAAGGAGCGGAAGATTCGAGGGATGAAAAGCGACACAAAAACGGCAGGGGAAGGACACAGCAAAAGTTTGAAATAACTTCCAAGTGAGCCTTTGACGAAGGTTGCGCAGCCGGCACAAACGGAATCGAGGACATGGAGCGGACATCTCTGAGCCAACCAGATTCCGAATGGAACGACAAAGGAAACGCTTTCGGGAGCAGCGCACGGAACACCGAAGACGAACCAGGGAGCGACCGCCGCATTGTGGAAGCATCGCCGAAAATGTCCCTGCGCGGGCGGCATTCTTAAAGTGTTGCCGGATTCAAGCAGCATACAAGAAGAATGAGTATCTGGCGACGGGGTCTCGCAGACTGGTGATCACCACAGAGGAGCCAGCTGGAGGGGGACCAACGATGAAGAAATCGGGCGATGTTTTGGTGCTAGAATGTCTCGGAGCAATGCCGAGTCGAACAGTGGAATTCGACGGAGAGTGACTCCGATACCTATTTCCCTTCTTTTTATATAAGTAATCATTTTTGAACATCTCTTTGATTTGCCTTCTGATTCTCTTGCCCTGTCCGAGTCCCCTATCCATCGAGTTCATCTTGTATACCGATTTGATCCATTCCACCTTTTTTTGCCTCCACGTGCTGGGAGCGAGGAACGAGGATCGGCTGTCCGGGCCGGCTGTCGCTCTCCAGACACTCGATCCATTTTTCGCCGGATCGGACGACGGATACATTAATTAGGATGCCTGGGAAGCATCAGACTCGTGTAGGGAACCCTGAGCACGGCTCATTTCGCTGCGATGGCGGCTCGCGTTGGCGGAAATATTGACGTAATAACTACGTCTAATCGAGGAGGAATTACAAAAAGGAAGAAGAACGCAGTAATACTGCTCGGGGTCAGCCTCTCCGTCGCGGAATGCGACTGGCGAATCGCTGCAGCTGACGAAGAGACGAGCCGTTATAACTGTACGCGGCCCTCGCGAGGAAATCCTAGTCGACTCGTTTTCATTGCGTGGGTGTCAGACTAACATCTGCTTCCCGGATACTCAGTCAGTCAGACGAGGTCGTGAAAGGTCGTCAGAGTTCCGCCTCGAATGATTCTGTCCGTTCCATGTCATCGTATGGACGAGTTTCTTGTGCAGACAAGGGGGGCTCGAAGCAGTGAGCCGAATACGGACATGTTCATCCTTCTATTGTGGCCCGGGAGCTCGGATCCGAATTTCCCGATGATAACCGAGTAGGATTAGGTGTAGGCCCTGATACACGGTCGAAGCGTACGTTAGATTGGACGAATCTGGCCGAGTTTCTTGAGTGTTTCCAGGGGAATAAACTTTTTGCGGAGTTCATTTGAGGATGACAGCCAGCAGTTACGATGTTGTCATACTTCGTGTGCTCGCTGCCCCCCCTCTGCGACGTCATCATGCCGACCATGCTGCCATCCTCGTGTATGGACTGGCTAAGATTGAAGCTGGCGAGGCGTCTTAAGCCTCGGGGGCATCGCTTTCCGAAGCTGCTCTCGTCGTCATTCCCCCGGCTGTTTTCTGCTCGCCTGAGAATACGAGGGCACTCGAGAATGGACGCATGAGAGAAGAAAACTCCAAAGCCGAGATCCTTGAAGAGCTCGATGAATTTTTGAACGGCAATCCCGACGTGGGCGGATCTTTGGCGCGAATTCGGCTCGGAGCCTGAAGGCTGGCGGGTACGAGATCTGACTGATAAACTGACGGACGGACGGACCGACGGACAGACTGCCATACAGGCGACGGCCCGCGTCCGCTTCGCTCAGAATTCTATTACGAAAGAGCTTCTGGGCTGTGAGCGTCCGGCGGGAACAAGAGTCGACGAGAAAGGGAAACGGGACAAGGTCCGAGTATCTCTTCGGCTTGTCGTGTTTTGTGAAGGCTCTCCGGTTCCATCCTCGGAAGCGGACTGAGAGAGCAAGAATCTTTTGGGATAATTATTGCCCGTACTCCCGTCACGATCGATTTTCGTTGTCCGAGGGGAGTTCCCCGATGCATCGCAAACAATCGACAAGAAGGAGGGGGCGAGCCGGCGATCGGGTGAGCGAGCGAACGCTGCTAATTGCTCAGGTGAAGCCCATTGACATTCCGAAGAACAATCTCTCCCGGTCCCGGCGCTTATCCAGCGCTTCCAAAGTCGCATTCCAAGCACCTCGTCAGGCGTAGCCGATGGAATATTCGGTTTCGGACTCGTATCGAATTACGCGGATGTCATCGCATGGGTCCACCGAGAGGAATCAGTCGTCGAAGATGTCGTGACAAATTCGGAGACGAACTTCTGACTGCCGAGCGTTCACATTGTATGATATCGCTCCGCAGCGAGGCTCCGTCGACCAAACGCGGGCCACGGAAATGGAGGACACGGGGAGCGAGATAAGAAAGACAGTAACTCATTCGGAGCGGAAAGGAATCGCAAAAGATATATGGAACGACGCACCGAGCATGAAAGACGGAAAACAAAAATTGTTCCTCCGCTCGTTTGTCCCCTCACTTGACCAGAGCTGCTACCCGGTCTATGAGAGCCGCTAGCCAACTGTTGGCTCGTGCGCCACGACGCGGTCGCCGTATCAGCGATTCGTTCCACCTTCGGAGACGCCCTAGGCTGCGGAACAAAGGAATGAAACAGTCGATGGACGGCCTCCGCTAAACACCCGTTCTCGATTCGGTGGTGATGAAAGCGCAAGAACTCACCGGCGGAGCAGCTTTTTCACGAAACGCGAATCTTCGCTGAGCCTGATTGGAGGTTTGCTTTTTGCACGCGGGAGCGCGAGAGAATGTGACAGGCAGACGGAACGAAGCCCAGAAATGAATCGAAACAACCGGTGAACAGGAAAGCTGGAACAAGAAGCAAAACCGCCGACTCCTGCCACAACGAATCGGAGTCGTATTTCAAAACTCTGTTCCGAACGAACGTCCTCGCTAACAATGTAGTAGTTGTTCGAATTCGTTCCTGCTGAGCCCCGATGTTCCAATCGAAGCGCCAGGAAACGGACGAAAATCGCGGAGAACGATCGATGTCCTTCCGAGAGAAGTACCAACTACTCGAGGTCCGCACCATATTCTCACGACGATCGGTCGACGAGCTGAGCACGCTCGGCTCCCCGAGAAGAAATGGAAAAAATCAATTATTGACGAGCCCTGAGAGTCTCCGCTCTAGATACTTACGTCAAGACAACCGAGATGATGGATTTCGGGCGAAGAAGGAACCGGCGGCAGGGTTGATGAACTTCCCTTCCCCTTCCCCTTCCCTCTCCCGAGTTCCCAATATCTGATTGTAGGGTTCGGTCGTCTTGCGCACGATAAGCGCCCCTGAAGCTCCGCTATTCCGTATCCTGCACTAGATCCACGAAATCGAGACAAGGTGTCGCGGATTCATCCTACAGGAGAAGAACTCCTCGGAGAAAAACATCCAGACTTTGCGTTCGGGCGGAATTTATGCCCGGGCTTCCACAAAAGCTTAAAGCGACCGCTTGGCGGGACACCCTCCGTGTTCTGCTCTGATTGTATTGAGGCTGCACTCTCAAAGGATCGTAATGCACTGCTACAAGAAGCTACGCGAGGACTCCACTACACTACCGGGAATTGTGCTGACCGTGCAACGTCACATAGTAGTATTGCTGGAGTGGCGCGAACGGAATGGCCGATGAAAGCCCAGAAAAACAACGAGTCGAGAGGAAGAGTCCGAAGAGGATGTCTCCCTCGAGAGCACTGAATTAAATCGGAGCAAGCCCCCACGCGGATACGATATTCTCCAGTACATGTCGGATCAAGTACTGGGGCCGCGGACGCGTCCCGAAAATGACCCGTTTTCGCGCCGGCGTCGCCCGGCAGGCGGGCAAGCACTGGATTGTCCAGCAATATCCGTGCGTTGAGTAGAAAGCCAAGGAGCCGCTTCCACGGATTATTCTCCTGTCTGGGTTTTTCTCGCTCAGACCGAGTCTCTCCCGTATCATCTCCCGAGGATTTTGAAATCATGGCGCTCGACACGGAAAGCTCTGACGACGCCGTCGGGTCGGGATGTGGAATTGTTATCGATCGCCGCCGAGCTCACAATCAGGCGTATCGAAGCTTTGCCTCCCAATCCGGGAGCAGAGAACGACGGGGAATGCAAAGATTTAACCGGTGGGATGCCTCGCGACGTCTGAATGGCTCGGAAGCCACAAAACATGGAGCTGCCAAGGTCCTGTTCAGAGAGACGTCGCTCGAGCATCGGTAGATTTCAACGGATTCCAGTACATCAAGTGTCGGGATACGAACCCCGTACGCTGAATTCTTATTATAACGGAACCGCACGATAAGGAGTCCGCGTCATGTTGCTCCGAGGGACGCAGAGGGACCGTGGCAGTGCAGAATAGCGAGTGAAAAGAAAAATACAGAGCCCGCTTTCAGTGTGGTATCGCGTATCGCCTCCGGCTAAACAGGATGCCAACTCCCGGACCGAGATATCTCCAGATTTGTCGGTGATCGAAGGCTGACTACGTGTAGAGCTCCCAGACGGACAGAATACAGTCCAGAACCGACCATCTGCTGAGGGCACGCTCTAGGAACGCAAATGATCCCCTACTCCTTCCATCCAGGTGGGAGAGCGCTCCCCGACCTTCTTTTCCGCAGAGCACCTGCTTGTCCTCCCCAGGGGCATCATCCATTGACCGCGCACCTGTCACCTTAAGCAAGAATGGCTCCTCAGCTCTTGGCCCTGGAGTACTCCGCATTCTCCTACGTTCGATAATTCCTGAGCCAGATGGGGTAGAGACATTGCGAATGGACGTCTGCCATGTTGGATGAACAATCTGCCTCGGTTCGCAATAGGCGCCGGCCTAGAAGCTCCTCGCCGAAAATTGACGCTTCTGGAAGCGAGGCGATAATCTTGTGGAATTGAAAACCTGGTAGAGCTCAAACCAGGAGTGTCCTTCTTGGACCTACGGGTCTCTGGGAAGCAGGACGGTCTCAAGGGAATTCGCTTCGAGCATGTTCCCTATTCCCTACTCCATGAAACGGTTCGAGCTAAGGCGAGCTGCTGACGCGTCGTATACTTTTGAATCCAGGGGTGTTGTGCTGTCATGCCACCATTCCTCGCGAAGTCCAGGGAATTCTATCGGCGTTGGGCTTCTCTCTCTACTTTCAGTCCACGCTTTCTCCGGCTTTGCAGACTGCGGACTGCTGGTGCTCTCCCTTCTATTCTCCGCCGCGTTCCTCCTGCGTGACCAATGTAGGGAAGACGTTGCCGAGAGTACCACTCTGAAGCGGATGCGGCTGCTGACGCTACGCGCGACATCGTTCGACAGATCGTGGGGCTGAGATGCTCCCCGAAACGCACGGGCGGCCATCCCCGTTCTGCTTCGCTCCCGACCGCATTCCTTTCAGAGCCGGCTTCCGTGGAGCCTTTCCGCCTCTCCTTTCTCCTGCGTCATTTTCGTCACGAATTCGCCGACTGTCATCGCGCCGAGCTCTGCGAAATAGTTCCGACTACGGTCGAGATCATCACGAAAAATACTCTCGGCTCGCGGCGTGCTGTGTTCTGGAGCCATCTGATGAGCTCGCTGTCTGAAGTTTCACGCTCTCCCGTATTCTTGTACATTGAGCTGGGTGATTTGGTTAGCTAGTACCTATGGACTAGAAGCTCTCCCGTTGCATCTCGGTCGGGTGCCAGAACCCCTCGACGGGACCGAAGTCTCAGGGAGCTGTGCGACGAACAGCTTGCAATAATGAGAGTCCGCGCTCAGCGGCGGCTCCCTTGCTTATTAATTGAGCTGCACCGGAACTCCCTCCAGTTCTGCTTTTCCGCACTCTGTCATCCTGGCGTTGTGAGCGAATGAGGCTTCGCTTTTTGGTCGGGTCGTTCTTTGTTCGGCCGTGCAAACCGGTGTCCAATGATGCGTTAGCAAACAATGATTCGCTCGTGCACTAAAGAAACCGCCTGACCCCCTGTTCAGCGCAAACAACAACAACAACAACAGCAACAATACGGCAGCGGCACCGAATGGATTGATTAATCAATGGCTCGATGTCTTACACCAATGCCCCTGTGGAGAGAATGCCCGAAAAGCGAATTCCGCGGAGCCCCGTGCGTCCCAGGAGCCAGGGAGCCACGCTCGAGAGCTGTGTCTGAATCGATCCACTCAAGATACCAAAGAAATTAAACGACGTGCCGATGCAATGGCTGTCACTCGTCAGACGGTCGCAGCATCGTTCAGGAAATAGCTATCCCGAAGGAGTTGACCTAAAGTATTTCTGCTCCCTTTTCAGGTGTGTTTTTTGGTCGCAAAATCGCACATCTGTAATTGCGACAGTCCTCGCGTCGAATCGTCTGATACGAGAGAATTGGAATATGAGATATTCGGCATTTTTCCTGTTGTGTCCCATCCCGTCGAACTCAGGACTACCTAAAGACTACGTACCCTATGCTGTAAGTTGGGTCCCCTTTCACTAGTTCGTCTCGTCGAGGGACTTTTTCCCTCTCTGATGTAGAGGGTACACGCCACGCACGAACGTCAACCGTACACTGCTCCGAACAAGCGACGAAATCGCGTGATCGCGTCAGCTTCTTCGATTTAAGTTTCGTGCTTCCCCCGAGTTACCTTCCGCAGAGCTATCGCCGAAAGGGAAAGCGAATTCCGACAGGTCTCGACATCGAAGAGCTTGATGGTCGGGAAAACATTCTTCTTCTTCTCGGATGTCCCGATGATAGCTTCCATTCCCGCCGTATTCTTTGCTCCGAACCTATTCTTGGCGTCTAAGGGCGCTGATCAGAAGCGGGAAACTTCGTGGACCCCAGAGCGGCTTTCGTAATTCAAGTGGTCCGCATCATGGCCGGTGGCCAGCGGTCCGCATCTCCGTGACGGGACTAAAAGACTGAGTCTGTGTATCGACGTGGAGAGATCTACGATTGCTGCCCCTGTCGACACTCCACAGCCCCGCATGTCGTTCGTGCAGACAGGGCCATGGGGAAGGGAAAGGAAATAACGATGAAAGTCAGAAACCTCTTCAACAGTGCGCGAGCCACTCGGGAAGAACCGCCTGAGGAGGTATCGAAAGGGGGATAGAAGCAAACGAGAGGGAACAGTCATATGTCTCCTAGTGGCAGCAGAAGAATCAAGCGGAAACTATCCGAATTTATGGTTCGAAGAATGCCCGGCACAGAGAGAGTGCCCCTTTCACCTATTTACGATTCTGGAGGCAGCGAGTTGGCCGAACGAAAGTCAAGAAAGACAACCGGCCTTGCCGCGTGGGGGGAGAAGCGGTGTCTGCCCGTTCACAGCCTCCGGTGGCCTCTCGATCATTTAGCTGATCGAAAAACAAGAGGCAAGGCCCGAGGAGCGGAACGATGACGTCGTGCCCGACGAAAATGAAGTTGAAGTGGAGTGTCACGTATCGTGTTCTCCCTCCCGAGGATCCGTTCTGCAAACGCTAACTGACTGACAGACTGACCGGTCTTGCACGTCGCTCGCGAGCGGCTCGTGCTATGCCAGGACCCAGAGTCTTCCGTTATCTTGATGCAGGCGGACGGGCACCGGTACGAGCAGGAGAGTAGGAGAATCAACGAGCGAGTAGTGAAACAGACTGCATCATCACCTTCAGCTCCGTTAAGGAAGTCGTTCTCTTCGGCAGCACATTTGCGGCTGCCATCAAGCCCCGGACAGACCGTGCTGCAAGGTTCCCCGCTCGGCTGCGAAGTCTTTATCCTTCACTATCATCTGTGCTCGCCTTCCTCCTGTAGTGGAGTGATCCTCTTTTCTGTTTTTTTTGTTTCTCTCCCCGAAGTCTGAGCGAGAATATTCTTGGAGACCAAGCTCCAACAGGCGCACTGTCGCCCTTCCGTTGCGGGAACTGTGTACCCGATTGGGTTTTTTGAGCCGACCCCGTCGATGCTTCCTTTTTGATTCGAATGTCCCGAAATAACTCTCCGCCGGAACGATTCGCCCACAAAGCGTGCCAGCTGCACGTGCCTCTCCGCCCCCGTCCGCTCGCATTCCGGAATCGGCACCGACAGCTGTCACGGCTCGAACTCATATATCTGCATGGAGATCAGCGTCAACAGCTGCCTCGAGACCTCGGCCACATTTCGTCGAGTCCTGACCATCGAGTTCCGGGCTCTCGGTTCCTAATCAACGAGGACAGAGATCACAGGCTACTCGCGGGGATCAACCGTTCCGTACGCGGCTCATGGAGTTTCCACGCACGTCATCCCTGGTGCAAAACTCATACGTGACCTTTCCGAGCTCTCTGAGCTCTGACGAGGACCGCTCCCTCCTCGCGGAAAACACATTGCATATGTCTGTTTCTTTGTGCGCGAGGATATATCTCCGAATGCAGCGAATCCCACTCGAATATTCACGCGAGCATACGAACAGCATGTACATACGAGCTCTGTCGGAGAGAAGGTCAGGAGCCTCACGAACATGTGAACTTTTCTTCCAGGCCCGCCATGCGGCCTGTCCCACCTGATTACACAGCTCGACAGCCAAATCGTTACAAAGAAAGTGATAGCTATTCCGGGGTAAACCGGGGGCGCTGAATCCGAATTTCGTAACAGATTTTCTCCATCAGGTCTAGTTTTTCCGAAATTTCAATTTTTCGATTTTTTGCCATTTTTCGTCTTCAAAAAATTCTAGCTCCGCCCCTGAGTGGACTAGATCGATGAAACTTTGGTGGCGGATAGACCTCGGTTGGGGCTATACCTGGCCGAGTTTTGGTGCGATTCGTAGCAGTGGTCTCTGAGCTAGAGCCATCGGAACTAAAAAAAGAAGAAAAAAGTGGGAGAGGGACCTCTTAGAAAGCACTTGACGGAAAAACTAGGACCTTTGAAGCGGTCTGACCTCGACAATTCGATAGGGGAGGCTTTTACGAGCATTTTGAGACCAAGCAGAGCAAAATCGGTCGATCCGTTCAGTTTTTATTCGCAAAAACATTGAAAAGGGTCTCGCAGGAAATGTGCCCCTTTTTGGAAATCGCTTCGGCGACCAACTTCAGAGAGCTGTATCTCCGGAACGGTTCGTCGTAGAGCGACGATCGAAGGCGCGTTGGAAAGCTGAGTCTGAGAGCTTCCATTTGCGCTAGTCAGATCGGAAAAAGGATTAGTTGGGACGGAGATATATGACGATTTTCATTGAATAAGCCCAATTGGATTCTACCATCATTCGGCTTGCGGAGGCTCCATCTAGAGGACGGTATGGAGAGGCGTCAGAGTACCCCGGGGAGATCATTCCAGATATCTGGCGACTTACTCATGGATTTCGGTTAAGCATCCGAAGCAGGGCTCCGGAATGCTCATCAGTGGGCTAGTTTCTGCGAGCCTCGAATAAGTAGAGTCCATGATACCATGACTCCACTGCGTAGTGGAGTCCCCATTACGCAGAAATTCCTTATCGTGCTAGGGTCCGATGCTGGGACGAATCGCTGAGCCCGAGTCCGCGGTCTACCCATGCTCATGTGATTACATCATTGCGGTGATTCATCGGCTACACAGCGGCTTTCTTCGGCTCCGTACGACCAATGGTACCTCCGTTGGAGGTACCATTCTCTAGATGGAGACCTCCGCAAGCTGGATGGTGGTAGAATCCAATTGGGCTTATTCAATGAAAATCGTCATATATCTCCGTCCCAACTAATCCTTTTTCCAATCTGACTAGCGCAAATGAAAGCTCTCAGACTCAGCTTTCCAACGCGCCTTCGATCGTCGCTCTACGACGAACCGTTCCGGAGATACAGCTCTCTGAAGTTGGTCGCCGAAGCGATTTTCAAAAAGGGGCACATTTCCTGCGAGACAATTTTCAATGTTTTTGCGAATAAAAACTGAACGGATCGACCGATTTTGCTCTGCTTGGTCTCAAAATGCTCGTAAAAGCCTCCTCTATCGAATTGTCGAGGTCAGACCGCTTCAAAGGTCCTAGTTTTTCCGTCAAGTGCTTTCTAAGAGGTCCCTCTCCCACTTTTTTCTTCTTTTTTTTAGTTTCCGATGGCTCTAGCTCAGAGACCACTGCTACGAATCGCACCAAAACTCGGCCAGGTATAGCTCCGACCGAGGTCTATCCGCCACCAAAGTTTCATCGATCTAGTCCACTCAGGGGCGGAGCTAGAATTTTTTGAAGACGAAAAATGGCAAAAAATCGAAAAATTGAAATTTCGGAAAAACTAGACCTGATGGAGAAAATCTGTTAAGAAATTCGGATTCAGCGCCCCCGATTTACCCCGAAATAGCTTTCACTTTCTTTGTAACGCGAAAAAAGTTTTTTTTGTCGAGCTGTGTTATCATTTCGCTTCCGAGTCCGGTCATGTTTCGGGGCGGTGTTCGAATTTTCCAATGAAGGAGCAAGAAGGATAAATTAAATGATATCGGCCAGCTCTGGCTTCATTGGGATGCGGTAGAGTTTCCTCTCTGTCAGAGTTCTAGAGGAAGGAGAACGCGCAGAGAAGAGATGGATGGATGAACCGGCGGAAGGAACGAATGGCATTGATAGTTGGAGGAAGTTCTTCATTTCGTCACGTCAACCTTCCTCACTTCGAGGTCATGGAGCAGAGCTTGGAATAGACCGCTTCGGAGCGTATCGGGAGAAGAGAAAATATTCTCCGGAGGAAGGCGTCGTGATACGTTGTAGTCTGTTGTCCTACTCCGCCACACATTCTCGTGGCACTCGCCTCGCTCCATGCGATCCCGTCACGGCTCCCGTCGGATCAGGAGGAACGAACGATCCACGAAAGCAATTTGAGCTACACGTGAAGTCGTTATGGCATTTATATATGTATTCGCTTTCGCCAGCACTTCTCCTTCGCGTAGCAGGAAGTCTGCGAGACTTGGCTTCGATTCGACGGAGCAAACGTCAGGACAGTAGACCGATCACGGCGGTGCCGCCGACGTTGAGGGGAAGTGAGCAAGCAAGAGCCCTGGGGAAAATCATCAAACGACAAGCCATACATTTATTGGTTTTTCGATGTCGTTTTCGCTTAGAACACGGTCCTCACGTCGTCGGTCGGAAATCGTAACCGATGACCAGCACGGAGAGAGGCAGTGCTTATGGCTCCATACAGTGAACATTCGGAGCCCGGGCTCATGAGCGTTTTTCTGTAGATTTCCCCACCCTCCACTCCCGCTCGGTGTACACAGTCTGCAGAGCGTTGGGTTCCCTTTGCAGGATCAAGATAAACTAAATGCAGATTGTGTGCGACTTGCGGACCCCTCTGGCTTTCCAGGACGCAACCGGGGCTCGAGGACCCGAGGGAGGTTTCACTTTATTATAATAATTTGCTGGCTTCCAGATTTCGCTGCAAAACATCCGGGATCCTGTGAACTCCTTTCCGTCCAATATCGTCCTCGTTCATGACAATGAGCATCTCCAGCAACAAGCCCCGGACGAGCGCAAGGGCCGCATGGCAGTCTGCGTAAAGCCCATCCATTATAATTATGATCAGGTGGGTTCCTCGTTTATAATTTTTCACTCGCTGTCGGAATTCACTGCTTTATCTCTCTTCATCCGATCAGAAGCCTTTCAAGACGACCTAATAGGATCTCACGTGAAGAGGAAGAAGAACCCTTGTGAGAGATTCATCGCCCGATCCGTGGTCGAGGAGTCGGAAAAGCGCCATGAGACTGTCCCCTCTGGGGAGATGGACTGTCGGTATCTCTGAGCTCCTTCATGGAATAACAAGGAGCACGCTGGGAGATGTCCGGATTCGCGCGAGAAGTCGGGGTAACGGCCATGCAATACTGCGGTACGGTGACCGTCAGTGCTGATGACGTATATTTGACAAGCGTGGTAGCAGATAACGGGCGAGCAGCGGTAATTCTTGTAAAATCGCTCCTGAAATGTGGAACAAGACAAAACTCGTTCTGAGATGTGTCCGTTGCAGTCGCGTCTACTCCCTCACGCTCTACGCCGGCCGGAATGAAATTTCCACGGGACGTCAGCAGCCGAACGTCCCCTCAATCATTTGTGCGGGAAGAAGAAGAGAGGACTGTTTCACCTCATTTTTCATTTCTTCATTCCCCGCGTCCAGTGCTCGGGAGAATCATCCACCCGAACAAAGTTCTAGCAAATACGCTTATACCGTTCCTGTCTCCGAGCGCACGACTCGACTGAATGTTCCTAATCATGATCTGCTCACTCGGCGGGCTCGACTGACGACAATTTATTTCTTCCAAAGAGAGAGGATGAATTATTTCCGGCAACCATTAAAAGTAACGACTGAATGATGTAGAGGCTGGGCCGTGGGTACGGTACCGATGTTTTTCGATCATTCGAGGTTTTCCACTATGTGTGATTTGGAGATGGTCAGCGGCGGAGGGACTCGATTGACTCTCCTCTTTCCGCTCGAAATACTTCTTCTCTTGTAGGTACTCATTGGCGAGTCACTCGCGGCAGCGGGCGGATAAGTATGGACAGCAATGAAATACTCCGCTCGATGCCTTGATCGGGGCGTCTCTCCAGAGTTCCGGCCGTATGAGGTGGGGAAAAGCAAGCGGCCGCACAATGAAAAGAGCCCCCCCCCCTGCCGGCACCAGCAACCCTGGATTAATCATTCTCAGAGCGAATGAGCTCGTTAAGACTGCGGTGTTCCTCCACGGGTCCTAACCAGCCTCTCTCCCGCCGCTGCGGGCGGAGGTTGACTACTCTTTCGACCGCCGACGTTGTTATGCGTTGAGCATCTCCTTCCATCCTGATGACCCCGCGCTTCGTAGAAGTGCCCGGAAGTTATCGATCCCTTTAGTTCTCAAAGGATGCGGCGCGGTTCAAGACGTACTGTTGAGAGCACCAAGCAGTGTTCGAGGATTCTGGGAACGGATGAAGTACGAGAGTAGGTACAGGAGCGGGTCTCGCCTCGCTCGAACGAGGAGCTTTTCCTGGAGCCAAAAATGCAAGGATTCGCGTGTTTTGTCGGGCTGAGCTCCGAAAACAAATATGAAACGCCATTCCGGCAGAGCGGGAGGATCTTGGGAGCATTGCGCATATCCGGGGAGGCGAGCGGCTTCAGCCGAACTGCGGGAGCTCCCGAAGCTGGGGAAAAAACTATCCGCTTCCAGGTTATGATCGACTGCAGCCAACTGCGTGGCATAGCGGCTGATAGCCCGCCGTACGCACTCCTGAATTTATCCCCGGCTCGGGCTAGACTACTCAAGATTACGCTTCTAACAACACTAGACGTGTTGCCGACGGCAATTTCCTGTCGTCGCTCGTTCTGGCGGAGCCCTCTCCGAAATCGCTTCGTACACGGTTTATTTTTCGAGCGTCAATACCGTGCACTGTTATGGCCCATTGGCAAAAGTTCTCCTTTCCGCTCTCGATCATTAGATGCTCGAAAAAGGACATTTCGAGCCTTGCTGTGGCGCTTCAGCTGACATAGTCGACGCAGCATCGAGGCTCGTTATGGCTGGCCACCACTTTTAAAAAGCTTTTAATAGCAAGCGAGCGAACGACAGTATACGAAGGTCGGAGACCAAGAAGGCGACAAGAGGAGTGGAGTGACGCCGCGAACGGAGCCGCCTGGATTCGCTCTTTCAGCGGGAAGTCGTTGCGAAATATTTGCGCTGCCTTGTCACGCAACATTATTTTCGCGGCAAGCTGTGCGGGTGGCTGGCCGGAATACCGATCGTCTCAGCGGCGGCGTAGAGAGTGCATTTCAGACTCGGCCGACGGATCTGCACCCCCTGTGAGCTAACAGTCTCGGGAAGTCGGAGTTTGTATGTTCGACTGTATTCTGGAGGTCAACTCGTTGAGGGAAACTGGTCCCTCTCCGACGAGTTCCAGCTGTTCTTGGAGGCTGACTGGGGGCGAGATTACTCAGTCAGTCGCTTTCCGAGAGCTTCGACCTGGAGTGACGATTTTCACTCATGGAAGAAATCATAAGAAGCCCCCACAAGGAACATCCTCGTCGAATTTTTCCCGCGCTCCTCCTTCTGACTTGAGAGAGGTACATGCATGGTCGACCGCTGAAAGATCTCTCCGGAGACCCGAGAAGTTGAAATAATTCTCTCCCAAGATGTTCAGCCCTGTGCTGGTAGGAGATTCCCGAGGCGCAGAGAATGCAATGATGCCTCTCCCTCGATGAGGATAAATATGCGGTCTTTCCGGTTGTCGACGGCAGCCGCCTCGTCTGAGGTCACGGAGAAAGAACTCCTGTGTGCTCCCTGAGACGCTAGCTGTCGAGTTTGCTCTGCGCATTGCTCGAGGCCATCGATCCGCGAAAGACATTTTTCAGACTCCACGAGGTCTCGCATCGGTCGAACAATAGGCCGAGCCCGGCTCGTTGAGCCGGCCGTCCGACGCGAGACCTCGTGCGGTTGAGCAACGCATAACTCCTAATTCGCCCGCCAGCGAACTGAATCAGTGGTGGAGGCTTTCCGACGGCCTTCACCGCCCGCAATGGCATCGATTGAGCTTGTCTCTTCCAGACATCGAATCTTTCCGTTCATTGTTTCCACCCTGACTCGAGAATTTTCTTCGTTTTCTCTTCTCTCGAATGACTGCTTCGTCCCACCCTCGTTCGTTCGCGACAAATTGCTGTTCCGACCGTGCGATTCCCGACAGCGGCGATGCCGTTCCTCCCGGAAAGCAAATAGAATCCCGAGAACGAGAGGGACGAAGTGCTCTCTTGACGGGCAAGCAGGGAAATGCGATGTCGCTGTCTATTCCCGCGATGAATGTTGTTGCGGCAACTGCATCAGAAGCAGCGGGCAGGCCACTCGAAGAAAGCTTGACACGACTTTTTCCCTCGTTGCGTTTCCGACCACGAGCTCAAGCAGAGCGAGGGGAGAGGCTGAGGACCGAAGCCAGACATCGAGCTGAAGTGCTCGGGCTCCCCGTATCCATTTCGTCATCTTTTCTTGCTCGTGGTGAAGCCTGAGAACTGTGATTCCGGAAGTAGTCGCGTCGGCTCGCATAACGAGCCTTTCTGGATCCTCATGGTATCCTTAGACCCGAAATCCTGTGGAGCTCTTTGATTCCGAACAACTGACACTGGACGCGGATAGGCGATCGAGAGAGAGCGTCCGACTTCCTATTCAAACAAAATCCCCCCTTACATTCTTGGAGAAACCGCGCATCGGAGCTCCCGATAAATTATGGGTGTTTTTTCAGCTGATTTTGAGCTCCTTGTGGGCAGACGGTTTGTGGATCGGGCCGGCGCCAAGTGAGAACGCGTAGCAAACTTGGCGACTCGCTCGCTGGCACTCGTCCTTACGCCTGGGTGCGACCAAGTGACTTAGAGAGACGACTGCACGATTACGGAGAATTCAGTGACTGGCTCGACGCTACTGGGCCACCCTCACGCTGTGATCATCGTCCTCGTCACCGTTGTTCTCGTCGTCATTGTTGTCCTCGTCGTCAAAACCTTCGGCAGCATCATCAACGAGAATGTCCTCTGTCTGACATTATGTCTCTGGCTGTACGTCGACAGCGGTGACGGAATAGTTTACTTGACGGCGACGAGAATCTGCGTCGGAACAGTCCTCCTGAGCCGGTGTGAAGCGAGGCCCAAAATTCTCCCAATGACTTCGGATTTTCTTCGAAGAGCGCTGAGGTTCTTGTCGAGTGGATCTCGTACTCAGGCATAGAAGTCGACTGGGGATAACTCGGGCAATGTTCTCCGTGTAAAATAAGAGAGAAATGTGGAGGAATGCCTGGTCCCGTTTTCTGAATGAATGTCCTCCTGCGGTAGGAGTTTCTGGAGAGACCCAATGTCGTCCAGTCGGATGGGAGCGTTCAAAGAGCACTATGCGAAGAAAATCGAGTTCTTTCCGTCGATCTACTGCTCTGTAAGTTGCTCTCATAGACACTACGGAACGTATGATCCCGTTCTCGTAGAAACTCCTACCCGCGAATGAGAAATGCGGGTGGAGTCCCATTCGGGCGTGGTCTGAACCTGCCTTTAAGCCACCCTAGACAGTCGAGGCGGCGGCGGCGGCGGCGGCGCAAAAGGCTTCCCTGAAGCATCGCGTGGAATGAAAGCATCAGCAGATGCAGATCATTTTCTAATTGATTCAGCCTCCCGCGGAGCGTTCCATCTCTGCTCGGAACTTTGGTCGTCTCCACGAATTCATTTGGAGCTCGACTCCCTCCTGTTCTGAATGGCGGTCGAATGTCGGCCTCCTTCCGAGCAACCAGCGACATTGAGCCATTGAGACTCGGGGGAAGTTCAAAGAGCGACTAGTCTCCTTTCGGTCATCTGCTGCAGAGGAGTCCAAGCTCGCCGCTCGGACTCAAATCAAATCATTGTGCTGCGTGTAAGCTTGGTCCACGCAATGTATGCGAGAGAACTCGTGCATGCACTAGGCCTAGGAGAATCAACTCATACTCGCATCCGCTATCAGAAAGTGACTCTGCTTTGACAAGCGAGTCATTATGCAAACCGACGGACTTGCCCCTTCCATGTTCCTGTGGAGATTTGGACATCGTCCACGTCGCATGCCGAATCAGAGGAGCATGCTCCCAGAGTTAGGAAGGTTCGCGATAACGATCATTCCCAACAATTCCCAACTCGTTGGGAGAAGGTCGACTCACGGGGGAAGCTCCCGCAAACTCTGATTATCTCCCCTCGACGAGACCGGACATGGAATCCCCGAGGAGAATACTCTTGGAAGAATAGCAGGGAATCATATGTCGTCTGCATTCAATAGATTTATGATAATACCCACCGACCGGGCTTTCCTGCTGACCCACGACGGCGCGCTCCGGGGAGAGAGCTCCAGAAATTCAGCTCAGGGACACGGGACCGCGGGTGGCCCGGGAATAATTCCGTCTTACATAAAGGGAGAAGGAATTTCATCTTCTTCCCCATCCATTAGCAGGCGAACCAGTGAATCAGTAGATCGGGGCCTTAGCCGAAGTAGAACCGGTAGTTTTGGCCGCTCGAAGAACTTCCCTCATCGGTCCGATGCCTGCGCAGGATATGCGTCGAGCCTTGAAATTTTATTCATCATCCTTCCCCCGGTCGGCTCGGTCGATAATAGTAATCTGATAAGTTCTCATCGCAGCAATCTTCATTATTCTTGGCAGACAGCGGCACCGAAGGTTCCCTCCGAGGGGGTATCATATCGCAAGGGAAACATAGGGCAAGACCGGTAGAGAAAGTATTCGTTTCCGCCCACGATCCGTTTGTGGGGAAGCTCCTGGCTGCAGGTGAATCACGTGCACGAGCCAGCTTGGCAACTCGAAGGCTCGTGGCTTACGGCGCGCAGGAACAGACATGCTTTTTAGCGTCGGTCGATCGGTTGGTTGACTGCTCGGCAGCTGGTTGGTTGGTCGGTCTCGCTCGCGCGCTTTCTGTGAGCCGGAGTATGCGCATAAAAGCCCAAGTGCAATTCATTTCCACGGATTGTGTACACTAGCGACGGGTGCGAAACGAGATGATCACGCCTAAGCTCATGCTAATGACATGCAGTCTTGCACGAGTAGATCTTTGGAGATCCTGCTCGCGCCGCAAGGCAAACAGGCACCCATAAAGGCGTCCCTACGCTCGCGGTTCGCGGACGGCGCCGTACCTGCTACGTCTCAAATGTTCCGGGGCGGCTAGCACGGGGAAACAAGTCAAGAAACAAGACCATCAATTCTAGATGGGTATAGCCCCGAGCGCAACTATCGTCTGACGATGAGTCTGTCAACACAAATCGGGCTCGAGCTCCGTGGGATGGAGTCCGGCCGGAGACGGGAAGCTTTCCTTCTGTTCCTCCAATCACGGGCTCTGAGCCGCGGGTCCGCGATCTCCTTGCGACGGAGCTTTCCCTCTCGAGACCTAGACGCGATCTTTTTTCTAAGTCGAGGCAAATACCGTCGTCTGGGACGGAGGAAAATGCCACCAGAATCACTTGAGGCGGGAAAACTTCGACTCAAACAGGCTTTAATGGACACGGGTCATGCCTTCGGAGCAGCTGCTCCAGCTGTTCGCTTCTCGATCCAATGCATCGATCGAAAGGTTTATTGATCTTTCCACCCACTGATTGTTTGTCAACTAGAGCACGCTGACGGGCAGCGCTGCTGATTCCCCTTTGTCCACGTCGACTGAAGAAGGGCTATTGCTAGTCTTGGCAGCCTTCTGCCTCACTGCGTAGCTCCGCCATCCGTTCGGAAAAGCTTCTCTGGGAGCAGAAGCAACGAGGGGACCATCGATCATTTGCCCGGAACGAATTCTATCGGGAATGAGTTTTGCTCATTGCTTCTGCTAATGATTTGATTTTGAGAACAAGGCCCTCTCAGCTGCCTTGGGTGCTGCTGCTGCGAGTGCCCTTTTCGCGTTCGCAGACTCCGTCCAACGTCTCGCAGACTTCATTTGTAAATCATGGCAGTTCCGACGAAGACACTTGAGTGACGACGTGTTTCAAACGGAAGCGACGGGCGCTCACCGATCTGCGTACATTAGGAGGCTTTCCATAGGAGAACCGAGTTCCCGTTCGCAAGCCGGCGTCGAGTGATATTCTGGAAATCGAAAGCTCTCGCTCAAGTTTATCCGAGTCTTTGGAGAGGAACGCAATGCTATCCCGTTCAGCCGGATGCCTTTGCTCTGTTCTCCGGTGAGCCGCTGTGAGCAGCCGTTTGGGATCCTGGGGGAATAGCGGCGGCCTCACGGCGCTCCTGTGTTCAGGTTGGCTGCTGTTCCTGCCGCCGCCGGTCGACGTCGTCTAGTGACACAGACTGGGAGCGAAAACAGAGAGAGAAGAGAAAAAGACGCTTCGAGCGGCCCAGTCGAAAGGCTCGCAAGACTGCTGGAACCGGACCGACCGACTAACCCAGTCAGTCTCCTCGCTACAGGAGACCAGATGCCGGACCGGGGGTCCAGGGCCTGAACCGGGGAGAGGGACATGCTTCACGGAACGGGCTCGGAATGGAGCCCGTCCGCTGTGAGTGAGTCACTCTCGGTCGCGTTTGGAAAAGCAATGTTCCCGACGAGCGACAGCCGGTCACAGCGGTGATGATGGCTGGAGCAAAAAGAGTGAGCCACCCGGGCTTTTGTGCTTGGACGGAGCGACCGTCATGAGCGGACACTTTTCCCGTCCAAATGAAAATCCAGCGAGGCTGGCATTTCATTCAGAGAGCCCACTCATGGCGGAATGCTGCCTTGCCTGCACCATCCATACCGCAGACGCAACGGTCACGGCCGTCAGAGCGTGTTGGCCAGGTCACTTCATCCGGAACGCCTCATCAAAATCGCGTTCGGCATGGAGCAGCTCTTGTCTCGTGGAACGGAATCGTTATCAGGCATACTGCTAGCTACGACGGGGAATACGTCACGAGAGCCGTCGACTAGGAGCGCGCTCCAAGTGTTGCCTCCGGGACTGGCTCACCTCATTTGGAACACGCAGTCAGGATACGAGCGCCCCCGAAGGCGGAATGCGGGCAGTCGCTTCTGCGGAAAGCACAAGGAGCCACGTCCTCGGAACAGGAAACGAGTTTCGTTCGGGCATGATCCGACTACGTTGCCGCCCTTGTCCGTGCCTGTCGGTCCGTGTGAAGGGCTCTCCTTTGCGCGGCCGTGAATGGCGCCCACTTTACGACGCTCGGTGACATTTCGATGTCGTCGAGAGGAGCCATCATGGCCATGGCGGCGCCGGCGACGACGTCAATGAGTGTGGCGTAGTCAGCACTGGATCAGATGTCCCGAGTTACTCGTGCCCGGAATGCCTCCCGGACAAAAGGGAAAACCCAGATGAAAGCGAGCCAGCTGATCATGGTCAAGTAACATTTCGGAACGACACCGACGCGGCCATACGGAGGTTCACGAAATGGACGAACGCCAGTCCAAAGCTCGGGGCGAGCCCTCCTTCCAATCGTTCCGAACTCCGTAACGAGTCGTCTTATTCTTCCTTGTGACTCCTTCCGACCGAGACACGTGATCATCCTTCCACGCATTTTCGGACTTCTGCGGAAGCGACTGTTCATGACACGTCCCTTGTGATGGGCGTATCCGCTGCTACTGGTCTCTTCCACCTACTACAAGCAAGTGACTCACATGGGAGATCTTTGATTGGAAGACCAACAGCCACGGGCAGACACGCACAAAGGTCTCCGGCCAGGCATCCGAACAACGAGCGATGCGGCTCATATAAAGACGGATCGACAGACGGGACCGCAGGAACGTACTACAGACATGCGAGCAGACTATCTGACAAGAAACAGAAAAAGCGTAATAATGTGTTGTATAGCATGACATCCGGGCTGTCGAGTCATCCTGCTCGGAGCTCCAATGTTGAGCTGTGGTACGCTGGGACAACCAATCGATTGCTCTGGTGGTGTTCCGCATCGGAGTCAACTTGCATGGGACGGAGATGTGCCCCAACATCTAGTGGGAATGCAAATGGAGATGAAGAATTATGCTCGAACCAATATTCGAAAATCGTGGCGAGACGGCGGATCTTCGTCTCGTCCGATTGTCTGTGACGGCTTCGACCTCGAGTTCGGCGCGGAGAAGAATCCCGATCTGCCGAAGAAACGAGTCAATCCACTCGACTGTAATTTTCCTTCCGTGCCGTATGCCTGGCTCGCTATTGTAGTTTTCACCGGGGTACCTGACTCGAGAGTCGGATCCACCTTTCTCTCGACCTCGCCTGTATTGACACTGATACGAGCAGATCCCTACGCGAGACGGAGTTCGCTATCATGAATCATTGGAGAGACAGGGAAGGGACGAATTGCCTCGATGCTGAACAATTCCGTTGGAAAGGTCACGATCACTCGACCGATGAATTTTTCACCTTCAGTCGAGAGAGTGACACACAGTGAACGTTCAGACGATTGTATCGATCCAGGTAGTCCAGACTCGGTGCACGCCTCCTCATTTGCTGGCCCTTCCACCATCACGCGAACTCCTCGGACTGCGAGGAATCAGCATCAGCAGAGACCGATCAAAGATCACTGTCAGTATCTATTTGGGGGACAAATTCATTTCCTTACGAGCTCCCACCCTTCCCTTCCAGTTATCGAAGTTCGCCGAGTTCGTCGAGTTGCACCGCATTCTCGGTTATCAACATTTCTTTTTCTACAATCACACGATGGGCCCTCAAGTGACGAAATTGGTCGAGCACTACATCGAGAACGGTGAGTACGATGATCGCATGGGACTCTTCCGCGTGGACTCCGATAAATAATCATTTCTGATTCCTTCCTGCTGATGGCTTAGCAACCTCTGTGGAATAAACGCTGTCCAACGACGAGCTCATCTCGATGAGACAGAATTTCGTTGCCCCGCCGTCAGCACCCACGTGCTAACGAAACTCATTCCCGGAACTTGTTGCCGATTTCGAGCCGGAGAGTGCTTCATGGCCACAGTGTGCATATTTGGGCTAATTTGCATACTCCGTTGAAGTTCGACGCGATAAACGCTCGTTGTTTCCATGCGTAGGTTATTCGAGCCACCGCTGTTACGGCAACTTGTTTGCCGACTCTCGCTAACGCCGAACGCATCTGCGAAGCTTCTCGATGGGCTTGTTGCGTCCGTAAGGTGCTTAGCGTCTTAATGAACAAGTATACAATATTGAAGTAGAGGCTTGCGGCCTTCCTCGACAGCACTGACAGGCGGTGACTCCCCGACGAGGAATTCTCGCTCCTGTGTTTACACTCGAGCTGAGGCTTTTCCGCGCGCAACTTCATCAGCGTTTCCAGTTGGCTTCCTACCTATCTATGCGGCCCTGTGGTAGCCTCGAATACGGACGAACACGGTCACGCGCGACCACAGGCAAGACTTTCGCGTATTCACCGCTCTGGCGATCGTAGCGACGTCGCCGACGCACGACGGGACGATGGAGGGGAACACAGCTGATTCCGGGACGAAAAAGCAGACAATGAGCGCTTCCGATTGATATTCTGATCCCCGGATCGAGATGTGAGGCGTCGAAAAAAAGGAAGACGACGCTCAGCACGAAAGGATCGCTTCATTGTTCGCTCCAAATCCCCGAATCTTCGCCGGATCAAAACCTTGACGATGAGATGTCTGAGAGGCTTGCCCGGGGATGTCGTCCCTCTTGCGCACCGATCGTCGGCACTCCGTACCCGGGGAGGCTCGAAATCCGGGAACTTGAAGCGCATCCCCCGGAACCGAAGACCGTCATCGATCGGAGTCGACTGCGCGCAACATCAATGGATGAGCCCCGCTTGAGTATTCCTCCGGCGGAACCCGGTCCTCCGCCGGCGGAACATGAGGCATTCAGAGACTAACTCGACAGGTAGCTCACAAGCAACTATTTCCGCTATCGACATTCGCTCGTTCGCTGCGCCTCCGATCCCAACTGTTCCGGGACCTCGACGTGCAGCGTCAAAGGAAGCTATCTGAGTCAGTGAGTTCGCTCGGCCACCTACCCGCACAACAAGGAGAACACCGTGGAAGCGCCGGCTCCAGGGACCGGGACGAAAAGCCGATCCCAGTTGGTACATACTACGTACGCACAACATACTAGCGAACAAGAAGAACTCTTGCCCGGGAACACCATTGCTCAAGGGAGTTCGCGACTATGACGTGCTTAGTGTCTGTTCGACCCTGCGCGCCGTTGTCCGTCAGTAGCCACAACTTCAGCGATGCGATGGGTGGTCACGTACCTAGGGCACGCTTAGAACAGGCCTGTGTGCGAAGGGGCCACCGGTCGTCAGCCAACACAACGACGAGCTAGAGAACTTTCATAATCGCCTCATCGCGATGACTGCCAGGCAGGAAAGCTCGGTGGGTTCGGGATCCCAACGACGGACGCTTCGGTGCTCGAACACCTTTTCGAAGGTATAAGATCCGCCCCCCATCGCGCCTCCGTCAGGCGAGTTGGAACTCGCCATCGTCATGAGGTCATCGAGTTAGTCCCTTTCCGCTGCAACAACCTCTGATCCGACCTTGATGGACGGCAGCGCTGCCTCTCGATGGTGGGATGAACGGTCTGACCGTAGCCGTTATCCCCAATCGCGTTCCTGGCTCGTCCGAGTCGGTAAGGATGAATATCTGAGTTCGTCGCTGTCACGATGACGCAGAAAAAAAAGCGGATTCCTTCTTCGGTTTGGAGTCGACGGTTCCGACTCGACGGCCTCGGAGCTAGACGTCAGATTATGAGACGACTGCGTCCCCGGGGTGCGACCGTGGGTTGGAGAGAGGAGCGTGTTGACCTTCTTTATGCGGTTCCCTGATCCCATCGTGTCAAACACGCTTCTGCTCTCTGAGCATAAATGTATTGCTGAATACGAGATCACAAAAAGGTTGTGCGATATTTCGCAGTTTGCCGCTCTTTGTCGAACCCGAAAATGGAGCACGATGGGGTTCAGAAGGTCGGAGTTTCCCTTCTTCTAGTCACGCGAAACTTTGTAGAATTCTCTCGACGTAAGATCTTGCGTCAGAAGTCCTGGAATATATTGTATGCAGTTCGCTCATGAAAACGTGTGAGCCTGTTGCAAGAGTTGAAGGCCAGCACCCGAGGTCGTCGGGAAGAATTTTCATAACGAAACTGTCCAGCAATTTCTTCGCCAACGGATTTCCCGAATGTTCTATGTCTCGCGATCCCCGTTACCCCGGGCTTCATTTTCGTCAAGACGTAATTGTTTCCCTTCTAACAGTCGCATCGATTCGACGGACGCTGTCAATGTGTCGAAGGAAGTAATTTGTTGGGGAAGCCAAGCAAACACAATATTTTCTCGAGAAGAGTTCTTTCGTAACCCTCATCGTCTGGACACTTGACAAGTTCCCTCTGCTCTAGAACAACCGTCAGACGACAACAGTCTACTCCTGTTTGGGCACACGAACGCCTACTATCTCCAGAAAGTCGCAAGGCTCTGCTCCGTATCTCGGGGGTATTGAATTTTTCCATTCATCTTCCCGGAGAGTTTGACCTCATGCCAGCGGAGGCGACAAGAGCACGGAGATCTCGGGAAGTGGGTTCGGAACTTTCGAAGGGGAGCGGCGGCGGATCCCCTGGATATCCGTTCGGCGGAATTCCCAACATAGAGAATTTCCCGGTCCGAATTCGGCTGTGCCGGCGGACGCCGAGGATACGAATAGCGAGACGAAGTATCGGCGCTTGAGCCTCCCGTGGAAACGATGACGTCATCAGGAAGAAATTATTCCACGTCGGGTTTTCCCTCCGGGCCAGATGCCGTGAGCCGACAAGATATCCTCATTATTATGGACAGCTAAGGCACGTACACAGCTAACGGAACAAAGACTTGAATGGCCGGTGCTAGCGAGGAATCCTTTTCGCTTTCGGAGATGTTCGATATCTATTCCCATTCGTTCGGTTGCTTTTCTACACGCGCATCAGCGAAAGTAGCACGGAGCATAAATACCGGATTAGTCGGGCCGAATTCTCGTTGTGGGAGCTGCTCTTCGAACGTTCGGCTGCAATAGCTACCCCTCTGCCGTCCGATGAGTGTAGAACAAGTTGGACGCGAAGCTTCGCGTGGGAGAAGAAGAGTAATCTGCTTCGAGTCGCCCCGTAGAGGCATTCCTAATCAGTCAGGAGCCGACAATGACATCGTCCCACGAGCGCAGTTGGTGGGGTCTATTGTGCTCCTTGTTTTTGGAGCTTATCAATACTTTCCTCATTGTTTGCGTCTTTTTTTTTGCTCTGGATGCCGGCTTCGCTCCGGTATCCGCAGATATCTATCCTGCGAAAATTAATCCTGCCTGTATTGTTTCACTCGAAGCACGCTACGGAAGCTGTCACTAGCTTCAACGAAACGAGCTCTGAAATCCGATACGCAGAGGAGAATAGAGATCCGGTGGGACAGCTCCCCCGAATCGGGGCACTCGATTAACCATCGCACCTAACTGACTCGAATCCGATGATACGTGTCGAAGCTTCCGAAGGCAACTGCTTGAACCCGACAACGATCTCTTTGTTCAGAAAGGACTCAAATCGGAAGAGCTCACCCCGTAGACTACGAGAACTCTTCAACTGCATTTATTCAGAGATCACGTATCAAGTCGCGAGAATCGCAAGAAGAGAAATTAATCTAGACCGGCGTGGAGCATTGAGTAGCAGTCAATAGGTGTATGAGAACTCCTCGACTTGTTTATGGTACAACAAATGCTACCTAATCACGTGATCGCACATTTATCGGCAATGAAGCTTTGCCATTCTGCGGAGAATCCTCATTTTTGATAGCATCTTTCCGTCTGGCGACGAAATACGGACAACAATCGGAGTTTGTCCCCGCTCTGCTCGTGCTGGGATCGTAAATCCTACTCGAAATTCTCGCAGAGTCGTCGGCTGACCGATATCTTGAGCTGATCACACCGTGCTCGGGAGATCCGAAGTTTCCTGAACACTCATTGGACGTGCAAAACAAGCTGGAGTGTCTGAATATCGATCGACTGCCAGGGAATCTGATTGCGGAATTATTTAATACTCCAAAATACTATATTCGAATCTCAATGAGACGCGTTCCTCTACGTTCGTATGCGAGACCCTGATCAGCTCATCACAGTATCGGATCTTGCTTCGTTGGATGCGACCGCAATTTCCGCTGCAGGAAGGAACTCGACACCGAATTTTTCCATTAGTGATTGCGAGCTTACTCACTCAATTCCCGGTTTCCCGTTTCAGGAGTGGCTACCGTGCTTCCTTGGCAACTGGATCTGATCTCTCAGAAAGAGATCCGAACGGAAGGTCTCTTCGCAGCGCTGAACGATTGTCTATACAGATCCATGTACAGATTCCAGTATACAGCTATGGTGGATTTCGATGAAGTTATTGTGCCTAAATTCAGACCGAACGCGACTGTTTTGGTAAGCGTCCGGGTATCCTACGGGAATTATCGCGGGTGATCCGGGCACGGATAAGTGGTATTGTCGATTCTCAATCCGGAATGCGTAGCCCCGAATTAGAATCTGAAACTTGATATGTCACCTTGACCCTATCAATTTCGTGAACAATTCTGTGAGTTTGCCATTCACCACGTGATGCATGCCAGCGATTATGAGTTCGGAGAGGTTCTCGAGACCGATTTCTGCACGTGCCTTCGTAGACTTCCGTCAGCTCGAACCACGCTCGCTGCAAGGCCATCGATACCGACGTATTTTCGTCGGAGACATAAAGGCGAGAAACGGGGCAGCTTTGTTCATTTTTTATGCCGAGAGAATCGAGCTACAGTGGCTCGGCACGAGCTAACGGAGGTGCAACAGTGCGCTTAGAATTGACGCCTTGTCGCAAGAGTGTTGTAGGCAGCCCATATGCATTTATATGAGATCCCCGTATAAGTGGCTCTCAAAGTTTACGGCGTGGGCATTTCTGAGTTCCTCCTGTTGTGGGTATAACATCCGTGAGGATTTCGCACAGCCTCGAGCGGGTTGTCGCAAGCTGAGACTTGAATACGTATGGAATATACGAGGAAGTGTCGCCGGCGGAGAACCTCAAGGCAAATTATAGAAGCTCATGTTTGGAAACCGATTCTCAAGCTGAAATTCCCAGCGGAATGATTTCCCGTGATAGTTCGGCGCCGGCCCCTCCCGAAGATACAATACAAACCATAGGTTCGGGAAAGCAAAACAATTTCTACTTTCCCTTCCGAAGCTCATATTTTCCTTGAGGATTTGTTCACGCCCCTTATTGACATTCGTTGTCCGTTGGCTGTTGTTTGTCGAACGCCCTCTAGTTTTGTCGCCAAAACGGAAGCGGAAAAATCGTTCCGAGAATCTAAAACAAAAATCTCCCTCCCTACCGTAGGAATTATTGCAACAGTTGAGCGCAACGAATCCCACCCATGACGGTGCATTCTCCTTCCAAAACGCGTTCTTCTACCTTCAGTATCCGGATGGGGAGGTGAGTTGGTCCTTTCTGTCATCCCCGAAGCGTTCAGTGGATTAGGCTCCAAAGTTGGTTGTGACGAGGGAGCCCCAGAGATCAGACACCAACGATAATATCGCTACGTAGACTAAGCAATAAGCCCGAGAGGACTCTTGGGAGAACGGCTCGAGGTGTCCGCTCAGGAGAGCGGCCTCCCGGGTAGCTGCTGAGTGAATATCTCTCCTCGGGAGATACAGCATAAAGCTCTCTTATCGCAGGTACCGTTCGCGGACCCAGCCGGAGAACTGCAATATTTGCGCAAAACCCGCCGGAAGGGTAAATTGCACAACCATCGACTCCGCTCGAAGTACATCGTCGTTCCCGAACGAGTTCAAGAAGTCGGTGAGTCTCCTTGCGAATTTCCGAGATATACCGTCCCAGAAAGGATATATATCCACCGTGCGCATGATCCTCCGCTCTTGGAGGATGGAGTGACTTTCAAGGCGTATCGATCCAGGGATGGAAGCCGACGCTAGAAAGTAAGAGCGGAGGTTGAGATCGATTGAGACGAGCTCAGACCCATCCTTGGCAGGCGGGAAACGGAGCTCTGTGACGCGAAATCGGAATTTCTAAATTTGATTTCCCCCGCCGCAATCTCCGGCATCGATCTCCTCCGAAGTCCCTTGTAGCACTTGACGCGCTTTGGTGTATGTACGTGAACCGGAAGGGAAACTCGTGTCAAACGTTAGTGGGCGCGGTCGCATGCGCTTGATGGCGCGGCACGAGACGCGTCTATTGTCCTCTATTAGCAACTATCGTTGTCAGGCATCCCGGTCGACGTTGTTCTTTGCCCTCATGGCTTCGGGGACCAAACTTCAGAAAGCTAGACAAACGAAGCGAAGGGGCAAGAAGACCGTGTCAAGCTCCTGTCGAGCCACCGGGTCGCGGCTTTGTTCTTCTCAGGCGTATGGCCGCTTGTGGAGCTTTAGATGGACTATTCCCGGCTTTCTTGTTCATCTTCCGCTTACGTGTTCATCGATAAGGCGCGTTCTGTCCCCGTATGTGCAGAGGAACCTAAACACTTACCCTTGGCTTGCAATGGGGACGATTAGTTGATGGCGGTGGCGAACGATGCCGCAGAGAGAGGTCATGCCACTCGGTCATGATTAATTGCTCTTCTTTCAACCATTTATCCCAGATGGGAGGGATGAAATGAGATGACCGTTGGCTCTGTCACATCTCTCATCTGGTCTGTCATAGTTCGTCCTTCATCTTCCGATCGACCACGTGCCATGGTCTACCCTGTCCGCGGGTTTCGTCTGGTACTCACCATCATTCAATCTAACGTCGCGTCGTTGAGTTAGCGTCACGAGACGCAGCGTCCCCGAGCCCCGGGGTTCTCAAGGCCGTACTGGAATCCTCCGTGGAATCTATGACTCCGGGAGCCGAGATGTCTCGAATTATTGTGCTGGTTCGGGTCAGGTCGATGCCGAGAATAAGAATTTCTCCCCGAATATTGACCAAGAGACCTCCCGCGCTTCCACTCCGCCTTGTCATGTCTCATCGTCATTCTGACGGCTATCAGCTCCCTTCCCTCCGCAGATTACTCCCCACGTCGGACATCGGCGTCGGGATCGTTTATCTCAAACGCGGTATCTATCCCCGTCGTTATGGCTCTTTCTTATCTCAGGTCGTCCGTTACATTTTCCATTTTTATCTCCCTCCTGTCTCTTATTCTCTCCATCTGAAACCTCAGTGACCTTTCCTTATCCGATCTTCGTTGGGACCTATCCGCCAATTCCTCTCAGGCTGTCGTCGCCTATTCCTTCTCATCGATATCAGACGGAGAGATCGTGGTAGGTTCTTGGGGCATTCTCTGGATCGTTGCCGCGCCCTCTCATTGGCAAACCACTGACACGGATCGTCGCTTTGACGTTGTTGCCGGGGAACCCGGCACCGGGCGGTAGCGGGCAACGCTCCGTTGCTCTCTGGGGTGCGTCCCAGCTCGTCGGCGGAATCGGAGACGCGACGTCAACGAGATGTTATTGCGAAGTCAAATTTCGTCAGACTTCGATATTGGTACGATTGTCAGCTTCGATTCGGCAATGTATCTGTCAGCATTAGCGATCGAAAAAGCCGTGCTTCCATTCTTGGCTACGACCGTTCGCTGGATCTCTTCTACCGCTCTGATGGAACCGATTCGGAAAGTTACCTCAATGCCTCCGCATGGGAGCTGAAGCACCCCGAGGAGGAGGGGCTTGGAGCCGCGGAAGATCCGTCTCCAGCGACGCCCGCGTAGGATACATTCGTTGAGCGTGAGCTCCGGGGGCATCGGATGTGAATAGAAGCTCACTGACGACGGTGTTCTACATGGTAGATCAACTCGGAACAAGAGTTTATCAAGAGAGTCTTCCATCTCCCCGAACACAGTTTCTTAGATAGGAGCTGCCCCGGCTTTGTCTGCGATGGACTTGAATGGAAAGGTGCGGGTGTAGAAGGGCGGCTGGACGGAGTTTTAGAGTGCAACGCCCACGCTATAGACAGAAAATTTATTATCGATCTTAAAAGCCGGGAGGGAACACTGTCATAAATAAGTATGCTGACCGCTGAGAACCCATTCTTCTGTAAGGCAGGGCCGGCCGTGGATCGCTCAGCCTTCCACCCGGTCGGACTGAATGGCTCAAAGAGATCTGCAGGTCTATGTGTATCACGTCTGCTGAGAGTGGGCTCGGGAAGAGCTCGGTACAAAGCGAACGTAAAGGAAAGCTCGAACGAGTCACGAGACTGCTGACACCGACCGCGCCTGCAGAATAGGGCTGGCGCGCGGAGTTTTTGTTCGACGGTCCCCACGGCTGAATCTTCCGAGTCGTCCATTCTCGCCGCCCGTCGAAGTGGATACGTCTCGCGTGGTCCTTCCGCATGTGTCGCGAATAAAATATCAAGAGGTCGGCTGACCGGATCGCGATTTTCGCGCATAGAGAATTCGAAACTTTTTCATCTCTTCCAAGTTCGATGGTAGCTACGAGATATCTCTTCGCCGAGCTTATTCG
This sequence comes from Galendromus occidentalis, assembly GCF_000255335.2. Taxonomy (NCBI): domain Eukaryota; kingdom Metazoa; phylum Arthropoda; class Arachnida; order Mesostigmata; family Phytoseiidae; genus Galendromus; species Galendromus occidentalis. The sequence goes on from NW_003805430.1 coordinate 869,754, forward strand.
AGAACCTCAGTGCGCGTGGAAACGCACATTATTCACACTCGAGGGAACCGTTGGGATATTCGAGTCCGTCTGACTCCATTTAGGAGCTGCGGTATGATCGATGGGACGGCCGTTAATTTTGATATTGTCCCTAGAGTATCAACATGGAAAATTTTCGCTTGCGGATGCTCCATCGGCCTGTGGTCGCGTCTCCAGAGTGCCCGTTATTCTTCATGATTCTCCTCGAACAGTCGACTTCGATCTGATTTCGATTCTGATCGCTGAAGCTAATTTCCTTGTTCTCTTGTTCCAGGGAACCATTTCGTGTGGGAATTTATGCCCGACTATCACATGTTCAACGTCAACCCGACCGCAGGCTTCCTCCATCATTATCGAGTGAGTCATCGATGAGGCATATTCCTGACATCTGTGTCACTTCCCGTTGTCCTGAGAGGGAGCGGGACCGTTTGAGCGTTTCCTTGGTCGAAGTCTACGGCTGTGATGAAGGTGTTCAGAGCGCGACGTAGCTGATTGCAATGAGTGTTTCAGGTTTGTGAGTTCGGAGGAGATGGGTGCACCGTCAATTCTTCATCAGTGGTGGACAAATCTTTACATTCCTACGCGGAACGACTGATCCGAGCCTACTCTGAAGCCATGGCTGTGGTTCATCCGGCCAACTACACCAAGTATCTACAATAGCTCGATCGACTACGTTTAGATATTGTTGGAAAGTGGACAATTGACATGATTGCTATGTGAAGACCCAAACGATCGTATCAGAGAGTTCAGCGAAAAGGTATCGGATCATGACACGACTACCAGTGTAAGAGTCTGCAACCGTCAGTTCCTCGGGGAAACGAATGATCGATCGATCGATCCTTCAAAGGTGGAGACGGGGCAGGGGTATTTTCTTCTGTCAGAAGAGAGCAGAAACGGTGTATGATAAAGAAATGGTTGTACAATAAAGATGAATGAATGTTGGCTTGATGATAATTTGTCTAAACTCCCCGTGTTTTTCTTCCGTTCCTCGGATCCGATGGGTCTGATCTGATTCGGAAGCGATGAACGAGTGCTTCTCGACCGAGAGTTCAGACACAAGAAATTCCAGGGGAATCTGGCGCCAGCGGAATCTCCCCTTGAGAAAAATCCTCCCTTCGCGCACCCGCTTACAGAAAACCGCGGATATGAATATGGGGGACCTGCCTTCAAATGAGGCGCGTTCGACGGTCCTAGGAGCGAGTCATCGACGTTTCCCACGTCGGCGTCGTTTTATCACATGAAATATTAGCGTCAGACAGCCCCGCGTGCTATTGTGGTGGATAAAAACGTCCTGTGACGATGGGTAAAAACTGACCTCGATAACGCGTTGGAATGTCTCGTTAGCGCCCGTGGGCTCGGGACGGGTGAATCCAAATCGAATGTTCTTCTCTTTGTTCAAACTCAGAACAAGCCCTAATTCGTCCCCTCCCCCTTCTTTCGTCCTTTGAGGTTCAGACCGGGGAGAATCGACTCATTGTGCCTCATTTCCCATTGCAAATTGCCGGTGTCAGATTCACAGGAATTCCCGTATGATTTCCACACGAGTTCTCTCCCATACGGCAGGTCCCTCCGCAGGAATCGCCGTCCGTATGACCCGCCCACTGGCGGGCAGACTTCTTAGGCTCAATTCGGATTTTTATCAAGCGAAGAACCTCTCCCCGACTCACGCTGTCAATATGAGGTCTCGGAGCGGAATTCGGACGGGATGCTGCTTTTTGCAATAGTCGAAGTCGGAGGAAAGTCCCGCGACGGGTTCTGCATTACTCTCCCGTAGGGCTGCTCGCCCTCCCGAAAAACGTGCTCGGAATTCAGTGTCACCACCGATCTACATCAGGAAAAATTGCAGTGAAGCTCGGTATAGAGCGGGCAGATCTCCAGCGAGCGGGAATGCTCTAATAGGACGTACCGTAGCAAAAACAAACTTCGGATGTCTTGGCATTCTACGGCTTCGACTGAATCTTTTCGCGGGATTCTCGATAAGCTGGGATAGCTACCATTGCGTGGGAGGATTCTGTTCGACGGTGCCACGTGTGATCGATCGTTGCTTCCCAGCTCAGCTGTTGCACGCGCTGGCGAGGGTCTGTGGTGATTCGCACGCGCCTCTCCTGCCGTCGCTATAGGTCCTTATCTATCTTGAATACGAAGCTTCCAGGAAAAGTTCAACGGGTCGAAGCTCGATCGTCCGTAGCTCTCGAAATCTGGAAAACCTGTCGAGGAGCACGACTTTTTTGCCGAGTCTGCTGCTTCTTGCTTCATCTAGTCCGTCGATCCATTTTCGATAGTACCTCATCAAGCAGCTCTCGTCCGTCTGCGGTGTCCTTGTCTGCCGGATCCCACGCGATAGGCCCTCCTGAAGAGAGAACAGGACGGAGAATGGACGCACCAATACGACTGGTGGCCGATCAAACGACCAGACGAACACACTGACGTACGGACAGTCGTACGACCACGCATATATTATTCGTGCATACGCGTGATCCATGTACCGACGCGCATGGAGAGCTCGTTATATAAATGGACGGAGCATTCCGATATCAGAAAGGCCTTGGTGGCGAGCGCTCTGGTAATTGGATAGCTGATCGCAAGCCGATCGATAATAATCGAGAAGGAGCAGTCCAGGGAGTTGTCAGAGGATTTTTCTGGCTGGTGGAGGGTCATCGACTCGATCCTAGCCAGGTCCCTCGTGATTGGACCAGAGACCGGACTGATCGCATTTCCCCCGATAAGTTCCGATGGGTCCTCTTGACGGACCAAGCATGCAAGTCACACCGGAGCGGAATGGATTTTAGGAAGTTCATGATGCGGCCTTGCGCCTAGCTTCATCGCCGTCGCTCCTTTCGATTGATTATTCATCCGAAAGCGGAGGAGAGAAAATCTATCGGAACGAGCGCGGGGAATATGCTTTGTTGTCAAGCGTTTCGCGTCGGAGCCCAGTCGCTCAATCAAAAGCTCTCTTTTTCTGAGCTCGTCCGAGCCCCATTGATCACCACTTGTTTACTACCCCATCCAAGGCCGTCTAAGCAGAATGAGGCTCGATAAAACTGGCAGGGTATTAAGTATCTTTCTCGAGCGGAATTCTCTTCGATACGAGCTATCGGAGATCGCCCAGCCTCATGCAGAATCATAGCCTGGCCAATAATTATTAAAATCCTCGTTTTTAAATCGGCGCTGCGCAATAAAGATCTCTCTTTCGATATCAAGGTCGGTGGAAGCACGTCACGCGTAGCTGCTGGGTAATTGAATCTTTATTCAGCGTCGTAAACGGCCGGCGGTCCATCGTCAGGCTAAGGTGATCGAGCTCGCTTTGATCAGGAAGCGTCTTAATATTTCCCTTCAACGAATTTTCGAAGCAGTGATGTGATGAGAATTCTGCCCGTACCTGTCATCGATATTCTGCTATCGCGCGGGAATGCATATATTTGTCCTCAGACGAGCCGAGCCTCCAAAAAACTTTCGGGTGCGAATCGATGACTCCGCACTATCCGCGGTCCCATGCGCACTCTTCGGACTCTTTTTTCCTCGTGGTGGGGAAAGTAATACATAATTCTCATTCGACTCCTTGATACACCGCGACTGTTCTAGGTTGCCGAGACGGGAAAGTGTTGAGCGGGTATTGTATCACTTCATGGCGTTGCAGCGAAAATAAAAGACGACGTAATCCGTCAAAGTTTGATGCCAAAATCCTGCCACGGCAAAAGACTCATCCTTCTCCCCGGGGAGACTTTGAGAAGCTCTTCCGACGCAGACTCCCAGCATCCTCGTACTAAGCGTTCTAGTCGAGTCCATATTTCAGTAAGATGAGCCCCGAGTAGAGCCTTCGTACCGAATCGTCCATGATGGATGACATCCCCGGAACGTGATGGTTGCATAAGTTTCCATAATGTTCACTTCCCTCGTCCCCTCCCCCAACGGAGCCGGGTAGCCCTCCGCGAGTAGACGGGTTCCTGCTGGTGCTGCTGTCGCCGCCGCCGTTGATTGAGCTCGCTGAGTAACCGTGAAGGCTTTGTTCCCATACTCAATCGCCGCATTTGGATCGTCCGGCCTCGCCGTGGCTCGGGCTCCACGTGCGCTATCGGTCGATAGCGGAGCTCTCCGAAACGTTCGCGCCTCAGCCCTCCGAACGCGTGGTCGTTCGACCGCTATGCACGCGCAGGACAAACGGTCAGCTGGACAATTTACCGCAGCGGCCTCCGCCGCGAACTAATAATAGGATGATTCCAGCAATGCCGATGAAGGCGAGTCGACGGCAGCGGCGACGAGGTCGCTGTCGGTCCGCACGCCCGCTGGCCGCTCGGTCTTGTTTGAGGCCCTTTGGCGGACCCGCAAAGAACGTCGTCGCTCATCTCCTCTAAGTTGACCAGGCTCTGAGCGGGTAGGTATTTTCGCCCATGGCTCCGGAAGCCGGCACTCCTCCCCATAATAAAGCCCCCCGCTTGACTACGAATGACGTCGTTGACTCTGACAACGACGACGGTCCCCATGACCAAGTTCTCCTGACTTTAGGAATTTCGTCATGGATCTGTCCCGTTCGTTCCCGGCTCCATTCTCTCAAAGATCCTGGAAACGACGGGGAAGGGTTGAAAGTTTGCGCGGACAACTTTTCTCCGTTTTTGTCCGTTCTCGGGAAGTCTCTCGGTGAGGACAAAGAGGGACCGAAGGGCGGAGAGATGGAAATGAAGTAGAAGCTAAAAGAAAGAAATTGCCAAGCGGGAATCATTGAATGAAAGTTGAGACGGAGGAGAATCTGACTTAGTGCTAGTTGAAGGCTGCAGCAGACGAGCGAAACTGAAATGTCCTGAGCGGAAAGAAGATCTCTCTATTGTGCTGACTGAACAAAGCCATGCGGGACGGGGTAATAGGGAAGACCGGGCGAACTCGAGAGATTGGACAGCCCAGCATGGTCAGAGCACTAAAAACATATGACATGGAACAGCGGATATACGTAAATGCTTTCGCTGGATGTCCGGATCCGGGATTTCACACCGTGGACGCCCTTCGATAAAAGGGAATCGGGATGGGCCTTATCCCTAACCTGCAGCGCACAAACCTGCTCCTGGCAACGGCCGGCCTTCGTGGGGAGGTTTGGAGGAACCTACGCAATCTCTCGAATCTCACCCTCAGCATATGAGGACTTAGAATATTCGTGTATACTTGAACATACGTGATATACTTGATTCGAGGAATCGGGCTGGAGCTCGCAATGCGGCGACGTGGAAGACTCCTGGAGCGGAACACAGCTCATGCTCTCAGCTCTTTCGAGAGTCGTGTCCGATTCCCTTGCACCTTGGGAGAGCCTTTCGGATTCTCTCTTATTTCGGGATTCCTGAAATTCCATGGTCCGACGACGTAAAAAGCGTGGACAGCCGGACCGGTATCTCGGCGCTGTTTACGAGCGTTGCTCCGCGCACCCGGCTCTCTCATCAGCATGCAAGAGCGCACGCGCATAACTATTCGTATGGCACCGTAGACAGGCTCGCAGGCGAACAGAGGCGTCTGACGACGAATTGTTCGGCGTGCACGCAAACCTCACTCACCGACGCCTGCGTCTGGCTGTTTTAGGCGATTGTTGTTTCCAGCGGTATTATTCATGGGGGATTCGCTGGATCATAGCAGAAAAACACGCATGTCTTTCCTCGCAGCGGATGCTTTTACGTTTCCGTGTTGGGGTTCCGACCCTGGGCTAACTCCTCTGACAGAGACTAGAACCCAGCCCCGACAAGGAACAGCTTGAGCTCGTTCGATATCCGCAGCCGCTTGGAAGTCTCAATCCTCAGAGGAACTGAGAAACTGTGTCAGGATCTCTTGGAGCCCGTTTCGTCTGTTTTTAATAGTAGGAAAGCGCCGCCGGTGTTATAATGCAGGCTTGCTCAACCGAGAGATCCGGCTTAATATGGATAGACAAGAGTCTGAGAGACAAGGAAAGCGTTGGCAGAGCGTTGGTCTGCCATTCCACGAAGGAAAAATAAGAGCACTTAAGAAGACGCCGGTTCGAGGTGGGGTTTGTTAAAGTTCCGAATGAGCCCCCGGCGTCGGAAGGGAGACTCACTCGAGAGACATTGAGGCAACGGGGAACTCGAGTCGTGAGGACGGAGAGAGTATGGCTAGAAGGAACAAGACAAGCGAGAACATGAGGTAAAAACGGCAGGCACATCAAATTGACCCGGGAGCGGGACATTTCTCTTTTTCTTGTTTCAGGCTCTCAGAGCGATTGCACTTGGAAGTAGTCTATGGGCGCCGAGAGAATGGGAGAGTTCCTCCCGGGGTCGCCGACATTACAGCTCAAAGGTCGCATGACGGGAGCGATCCTCGACTCCACACTTGGGAATACGACGGGATACTCCGTGCACGTAATACTCTGCTGAACTAATCGCAATCTTCTAAAAGCCTGGACGATCACAGATGCAAGTCAACCGCAAGGTTTGGCTTTGCCCGGTCCCTATCGAAGGAGGGCCTGCACGATAAGGACGAGATCGGAAGTCTATCGATTGATTCATGGCGGTCCCCGGAGAAGGAAAAAAGCGGCTCCGCGATCGGATGAGTTGATAGCTTCCTGACCTTAAGAGAGCAACACGCCGCGCCGCCCAAACGAGCACGGTATCCTCTAGAGGGGAGTTCTCGCCGTAACATCGATCGTTGTCTGAGCCAACACAAAAATAGGCATCGAGGAGAAACAAAGTAACTCTCCGAATCAGCACTCTTTCAAGCTCCGCGACAAGCCTCAGCTATATACTCGGGTGTGAAGTGTGAAGCACCGAGTCCTTAACAGTTTTGCGGGCTGCTAAGGAAGTCAGTCGAGCGGGCGCTCTCTCCTGCCGTCCCTGTCTCAGGCCAGCTGGGACAAAGCACCTCAGAGACTTCGTCCGAAATCGCCTTGTCTAAGCGCTTCAGCTAGAAGTGCGATCGACTCCTCACAGCTCGACTGCTGCGGTGTCTGGAGATTATTGTTTGTAGTTTGCATCAGCTCGCACGCTTCGACTACGTAAGTATGTACGCTTTGACCCCGAGGGCGACCTCTATAATTAAATTACCTATTCAAACCCGGCTCATCCGCTCTCTTAGAGAGTGGATTCAGAGTCTCTCGAAATCGAGAATTCGGAAGCCGAGTTCTCCCTCGCCACGGAGATCGGCGACCCCGCGGAGAATCCCATTGCACTGAAATTTCGTATTTTTCCGAAAGGTCGTCAGAAAACCTCTGGAATCCTAGCGCCGTCGAAAGTGGAAAAACGTCATGAGAGAAAGCGGCCCTCTGGGGAAACGGGGACTTGGCGTCTCCGAGGCGAGCGATAGCGAGGAAGTGCCGTGAACGAAGCGACGGCCCAGGGAGGCAACATCGCCAAACGAACGACATTTGCGAAAATGGAATAAAGTTTCCATTGCGACGTGAGCAGCCCCCTCCGCCTCTCTGTCTGCGCCAGGAGCAGCTGGCGACGGCTAACAATGAAATGAAGCCACTTTACTCCGCAACGTTTTTCCTTCTTCTCTTTTTTTGCCTCGCCCTTCTACAAGCATCGTCGGCATAATGTCGTAAAAACGACGGATATATGGTTGCAGATGGATGAACGAATGAATATACGACCAGCCGTTTCATCGAATTCATCAACGAATGAACTGATGGATGTGGGAATGATGGAAAAAGCTGATGCAAAAAGTCCACGCGGAGAACTCCGGGTATTTGTAGCATGTCAGAAGGCCGCTCGGATATGAAGTTCTAACCTCGAGACTATTCGTGAGCTCTCGTACGAATGATCAGGGCGCGTTGACGAGAGAGCCCATGGGACTCGAGATATGCAGGTCGAATAGCGGAAGCCGAGATCTTGTCGCGAAATATGAATTTCAAGAGAAATCCCAATTTCCCCAGGATTGTTCCCGAGCTAGTTCGCGCACACCGATGATCACAGCGGGGCGGTTCCGCTCGGCCGTATCTTCGAGGATCCTGGTCACTTCCAAGCGATGGAGGACAGCTTCCTCGGTCGGACCCGAGTCGGGACAGGAGTTCCGATAGTAAGCCAGACCCCCAAGTCGCCCTCAGGCACCTCTTATGGCCACCTGCCGATTCCGGTCCGCGTCAAAGTCCCATGATAGCCATGAGAAGATCAGATTCCGGGCTCCAACACCAGGGCTATCGCTATCCTGTTCCTCGCTTCCAATGCAGGCCTCATAGAGACCGCCGGCGGCAACAAGTCAATCGGCAAAGCACTGTATTACGGATGTGTTGGTATTTTATTAAACATCGCAGCTTCCCTTGGCTGGCATTGGGACGGAGCCAGGCGAGCCAGTAGGATATCGGTTGCTTGGTCGGAGAGACATGCGGCGCAGCGGAGTCCGTGACGTCGCCCACAAGCTTTGACGCATTACCCGGCGTACACCTGCCACAATGCGTACAGAGCGTTGGTTCGTGCGTGGCCGAGATGTGGCGAACTGGCAGCCGAGTGGACTCGCCTGTATGAAGAGCAAATTACACGAGTCGATTGCAGTCCTTATGGAATATCAGAGCACCTCGAAGCGTACTGCTGCAAAATGTACACCGGCCTTACGACCACAAGCCCACTGTCAGGTGGCTTATTCACAAACAGACGCTCGCCGCGCGGTGTTAGTCGACGGTCACGTTTATACGCAGACTCTACTCCCCTTACATGAGGGAAAATTGAATCCGTGTTCTGAATCGACTGAGGGAAGGCAAGCCGTGAACGAAGAGCAGTCGATGCAGAAAGGCAGACCTTGTCGGGCTCGCTCAGACCGCTCCTTCGCCTTGGTACATGGTAGGCGAGATGTCCGCACTCTTCGGATCATGAGCGAATCTCGCATGCTGTGCGTTCAGCCCATCCTCCTCTACCGAATGGGAGCCGTTCTGGAAGCCTTATTCGCATTCCACACGGCAGCATCGACTTGCTGTTTCGACGAGAACCGGAGTTACTTCCCGCGCGCGGATGAAGTTTGCCAGGGTTATGATCATCACGATAATTATAGCTCGAACGGGCAGCGACGAACGGCTGATCAAGAGGCGTGATAAACAAACGAGTGTCGATTGTAACTATTTATCTTGCTGCCCTCCATTATCTTGGATGTGTTTCCCGTGTCGAGGTTGCCCTAATGAACGCTCGATCTATGCCCGAGGAGATGAGTTCGCAGGCTGATGACCTCCTTTTTCGGTCGAATTCTAGAGGAGAAACACTGGAGGGAAAAGAGAGCAATTGCCCTTCTGTTCCCGGGAAGCCAAGTTTTGCTCCATCGACGAGATCTGCCATCGTGAAGCTGATGATAGAAATCGATTTCGTCCAGAATCGTATTTTATCATAGCTCAGGAGCGGCATTTTCATCAGCCTCACGTTCATTGGGCTTGCTGTCTTGTGGCGCGCACGCGAGCTATTCTGCAGAGCCCTCTGAAATTGCTGGGAATCCGAAAAATAGTCGCTCCGACGAGCTCTAATATTATGCGGAATGGAACGAATCCGCGCTATACGGTACACCGAAACGATGCCCACCAGCGGAGAGCATCATTTCAGTGAAAAGCGTGTCGTTTTTACGCCTACGTTGGGAAACATCGCGGACTTGATGCCCTGGGGATGACCTGGAAAATTTCCGGAGCGACGAAGTCAATGCTCTAATTGGCCTCGTGTAGGTCGTACACGAAAACGAAGCCTCGTTGCTAGTTTCCTAATCAATGGCGCGGCCGAAAGGAGCGAGTTCGAATCGTCGAGAGCGACGAGCGAATGCTTCATCGGGCGCTCCACGCAAACGGCCGAAGACATCAATCGCTCGGCCTGAACGAGCGTTCATTTAATATACGGGCACCAAGGTGACCGGGGACGGAGCCCGAACATTCATTTGGATTTCGTCAGATTCTGAAGCTCCAGATGGGTCTTCGTCTCTGGCAGAGCCACGGACTATCGGGACTTGTTCGGCAAGTATAGATCAAAACGATGTCGCATATCCTAAATTATCTCAACAATGGCGACGCGCCACAGCTTGTTTCAAGAGTACATTCATGGACGATGAGTTCGGTCATGAATGCGATGTATGCGACCGTTTATGATTCGAGCGCGACTCGAAGATGGCATCCCCTCAGATAGCGATGTTTTTGAAAGACGTCTTCCCAGACCAAGAGAGGGCAGACTTCAGATTATGCCCCAATTGTTTCAAGGTTTGTCGAACTAATAAGATTCCCTCCGAGAGTAAGAGCAACGGGCATAAATACCCTGACGGTCCAATGAATCTACCTAATTTCGTCCCAATCACCGAATGACTCATTCCACCCCGTTTTCCTTTCATGGAGATTCGTCGCCTCCGCCATGAAGGCTCTCATGGCATTGTTGGCCAGATGATCAATTTGCCGGTCGAGGTAGATACTATGGTGCGGTGTCTGCCGCGGTCTCTAGATGACGACTACGCGTTCAATGTCAATTATCACTATTTGGATGCAGTGGGAATCACGGTTCAAAACGGATATGGGTGAGGTTTCCACGCCATCCCACCGGTAGTACGTCGGGACTACCTGCTGTTTTTTGAACTATGCAGAGTATCACAGCATCTCCGCTACACCGAAGTTCCCGGGGCCTCCGTGCGCCTCCCTGACAGTGACCCTTCACTTTCACCTCCGTCTAGAGGTCATTTGAAACTTATCCCACACCGCCCTGGCCGAGTAAAGAGAACATCGATATGCACTTTTCCCTTTCAGCGAGAGCCACATGCGCCTAAGCTCAGTCAGACTTTCTTGAAAAGTGAGCTGCTTCCCTCTTGGAAAGTCCCCGGATTTCCCCTCGGAGCTTAAGCTCCTGAGATCCCATGCTGATCCCACCTGTTTCCCGTCTTCCGGGAAAGCTTAATCTTGTCATGCAGCTCCCAGCTCGAGTTCGGGCTCCCCTCATAAATCAGCCCTCCTCCTTCACCTCGGCGCTGGCCCTCGGATTCCTCGAAGGCTTGCAGATTCAATTTGATCGCAGGATCGGAGCGGTCGATTTAAGCAACAATGCCACCATTGAGAAGTTGACGGTCAATCAGATCAAGATCCGTGGTGGGAGACTCTCTTGCGGACACCAGCTTGCCTGTAAGAGAAGTGCATCCCCTTGTGTGCCCTATTTGAGTACGGGGTATTGCTCTTCCGAATTAGACTACGGAACAGATGATGCTTCGTACGGGCATAGATTTGAGGGCCTGAGGAAAATCGGAGGAAGTTCAAGTTCAGTTCAAATGCATCGAGGGGCTCCATTCGTTTGTCTCTCTCTCGGATATTCCCGCCTCGAACCACCAAGAATGTCTGCAGACTTCTTCGCTGGCCTCCTAGACGAGCTTCTCGTTCACTGCCATCGCGGTAGCAGCTGTGCATTCGCGTTGATGCGATCCAGTCGCCTCCCATTCCCTCGCACCTGATGAACTCATCTGTGCTGACACGGCTTTCCGCGTATGTAGGAATTCAGATGCTTGACTAAACGCTGGCGCCAAGGGACGGCTCCGGAACTGTTGCGGCCTTTGCAGCTTGGCAGCGGCGTAACAACGAGCATTCCATGATTGGCGGACTACCTGAACTTCTAATGCGTCTTATATGCTCGGATAGCCTTTCTCACTCGAGGCGCGAACGCTCGTTTAGGAATTCCGCGGACCTACTTGAGTTGAGGCTGAAACTTCTTCAATTATGAGGCTCAGAAGTTCAACTTTTTAATTAGGTGCCGCCCGGGAAGATCGGTAGCCGCGGCTGGTCGCACATCTTGTTTCGGGGCTCTCAGATCGCTTTCCATGCTGCGAGCTCGCGAGGCTCAGAGGAAGGAAGGACCTGTCGGATTCTCGACGAGCAGTAGCCTCCACCGGTGGCGTGCTCAGAAGGGAAGCGGACCCTGGCCTCCTCTCCCCTACTGACAACCTGAGTTTCATATTACCTCGGTCGCGTTTCGGAGTGATATTCATTGGATTGCTCCTGATTCATGAATTTTTCCATCTCGACTCGGGACTGGGCGCGAAAACTCTCAATCAAATCATCATCAATCATCATCATCATGGAACTGTTCGGAAGCGACTCTCGGTAGTCATCGAGCTCCAAGGATTGGGGACAGCGTTGCGAGTGGAAGTCGCGGCCTGGAGCTTTCGTCCTCGGAGCGATTGCCTGGACTCGTCGAGCACCGGGCTCTTCCGGTTGGATTTCTCACTCGCCGGAGAGATGGCCAAGAGCTCACGGCGTCCCGCACCCATTGAGCCTGAGGTGAACTAGCCCACGAGAATCCACTTACTCGCTCACCGAGCTCGCTTCATGGGAGGAAAGCGCCTCTGCGAGGAATGGTCGCCGCCGTTTTGGTTCCAAGGGATCTCTCCGTCGGCGTCGATGAAGTCCGATGCCGGCTACCGGCGAAATTTACTGTTGAGCAGGAGCGATGCCATACTGATATCCCGGCTCTCAGACTCCGGCTCCCTGGCGGAGTTGAAACGCCTCAGCTCGGAAGAGATTGGAATGCCTCGTCAAATGCGGATTTTGGAGTTCTCCACTTCATCGAGTCCTTCGCACCTGCGAACATCGAGAAAAGGGATTGCGGAGCTCACGTTCCGTCCAACCTGATCGCACAGGCCATGGGGAAGTTGGTCGGGAAATCAGACCGCATTACGTGACTCAATGAAAGAACCTTTTGCCTCGATCGGAGCAAGTACGTCCGTCTGTCGGCCGCTTTGTCTCTGTACGTGCACGGATGCCGTTCGTTTGCTTGATACACTGCCAATTATCCGGATTGGGAAGTTCTTCCCTCGACTCCGCGGTCTGTCTCCCTCCCGAGCCGCTGGCTTCAGATTTCTGCTGGGCAAAATCCTCCTCTCGCTAACGAGATGAGTACTGCAATTAATTTGAGAGCGCTCAACGAGTAGGAACAGAAATCTCTTCGAGATTCCTCAGCATGGCACGCCCTAGCGTTTCATGATGCGTTCTGTTGAGGTTCGTACGTCAAGGAAGCGGGCTACAGGCCCGAGTTCGCTACGAGGCGTCCTCGGACACTCAATAAGGTCGCTGAAAGTTTTCGTTTCCCGCATGGGGATAGACACCGTGCACTTTCGGATAGACGAGCTAGCCCGAATATGAATAGGCCGGATTTCCACGTTCTGATTCGTCACGAAATCATCATGGAATGGGTCGTTGATCATCGATCGTTCGACTCCCTCCGTATGCGTCTATGTGATTGTACAACGTGCATGCTCTTGGGCGGTTTATTCTTCTGCCTCCGAGGGATTGCCGTCAGGAGCAGAAGTCTTCCCGACGAAGTACGACGCTCCTCGTGTAGAGGATTATGTCATCGAAACATGGATCAAAATGAACCTGAATGCTTCTTGATTCCACCGATGGGTAAGCGAGGGAAGTTCGGATAATCCATCGAATCTCAGCGTATTTAGAACAGTTCCAAGAAAAAGAAGTACCCATCTTCTTTTATTCAACTCACAATTTATTATTCATCCCGACATCGAGTATGTACATGAACATACAGAGACAATCGTCTACTTTGATACATCGCTGATCAAATTAAGTACAACATCTGCTTCCCCCCCCTCCGTTTTCTGGTATTCTCTCCGACCTTCCCCGATTCGCGAACTCGTTTCGAGTCGAGTCGTTCGTAGTCATACTCCAAGGAAGCTTCCAGCTCTCTCATCAATCAATAATCGCGTGTAGACAAAAATCGACTCTTTCAACGAGGTGGCTCTTCTACCATGGGCCGAAGAATGGATTCCCTTACAAACGAACGCACAAACTTAGAAGTTGACGAAGCTAAAAGCAAAGGCAGAAACATCAAACATCTATCAGAACAAATACGTTCGGATCGTGGATTACCCCGATGGGAGCTGTCCGATCGGCCCCGAACGCAAAAGCGAGTATTCATTTTTATCATTCGGATGATCCAGCTTGCGGGCCGACCCTGTGTTGGGTTCTGGATCGTAAGTGGACTCTTATTCAGTCGGGGAAACTCTGGATATATAAATATATATAGTATATATATATTACTGTCGATGTTCGATTGAATTATACAATAAAAGTCATAAATATATCATCGAATTATTTTCATCGGCTCCATTCACTCCATATTTCTGAGCGAACAGCATGAATGTGATCCTGGCTAAAATCAGGCGTAGCGAATACAAATAGCCTAATCGAATAATCCATCTTACGTCGATCGGCGCGTCTGGCGCCCTGTCTGAGGAAGTTGCTCCGTTATTTCCAGAAACTTCCGCCAAGCGGGATCTATGCCTAATTTTTCCTAGAAGCATTCAGGTCGGAAACGCCGAATATATATTCCCAGCCCTTTGACGGCCAGGTCTCGGGGCATATGCATTTTGGTGGCATTTCTTTGGTGGAGGTTGATATCCTTGAACAGGTGATTTCGCTGTATAAGATGCCGCACGAAGGTTCGCCCGAAAGTCGGTCTTCGCGCGCAGTCGTGATAGCGTGTCTATGTAGACGCTCCGCATGGTACATCGGTGAAAGAAGCACATAGGAGTAAAATTGCACGGCTAACTGCACATAGAGTTTGGGCAAGCGAGTTCGGAAGGTCTTCCTCGGGGATCGCTGTCCGACGCTGCTCTGGAATTCAAGGAGCCTTGTCTATTGAGCCGCTTTCGATATCCACTGTTGTTGAAGGAACTTCGCTGTACATCCCTCGCCGAGCCATCGTGGTCGTTGCAGAAACGTGTTTCGCAAGACAGTCTTCCTCGGTCCCGATTGCTTTTGGTGTATCCGGATCGAAACCGCTGCCGAGTGTTTGAAGATAAAATTATCTGTTCTCAGGAAGCCGTTCCATTCACGAAGAGCACCCTGACCGTTGTGTTGCTCGGGTCGGAATCGTCGGCGGAACTCCAATCGCGAGTTTTTCCAGAGTCGGCCTCTGCAAGCCCCGAGTTTTCCACGTCTTTGGAGACGGGTGCTCTGAGCTGAAGCAGAAGCTCGTGAACTTTCTGGTGCGCGCATTGTCCGTCGGAATCTTTGCCCTGGCCTATCGATGGATCGACAATCGTGGCTCAATCAATGTATCGATAATGACCCCAATGGCCGGATGAGGAGTTCTCCGGGTCCCGCAGCTTGCCGAGAATATCACGATTTACAGCGAGAAGCCTGGCTGTGTCCTACTCGAAGGCCCTTATCTTCTCGAGAGCCTGTAGTGTCTCGCGGACTTCTCGAAGAGAGGATGGCAGGCCTTTAAACTCTGGCCAAATGCTTGGTTGTCGAGCTATTAGGCCTGTCAGGGTTCCGAAAGGAGCCGATTTTATGCCGCTCTGATCTACCGACGGAGAGCTTGCGCTCTTCGGCCAGATTTGATGGATTCCGAGATTACGGAAAAATATGCGCTATTCGGGTCCCCGCATCCAGGCTATCGGCAGAGGCAACGAAGGCCATACTCACGATCGATTTGTGGAACTATCTCGCTTCCAGAAAGTCGGAATTCGAAGCTTTGACACCGCGACGTCTTGTAGTCTTGTGGCGCTCGGGGGCGTATAAAGGATTTTTTTTGGGAGAGGCCAGCAAGGTTTCTGGGAGGGGGGCAGAATCATTATGATGATCCTCATAGACCGCAATGTACGAAGGCGGCGTTTTGAGGGGGGCATGGTCCCCTTGGCCCCTCCCCCCCCCTATATACGCTACTGGTAGCGCTCAAACAGTTTTTCCTCAGATATCACTTCAGTCTAAAAGGATACGACGCAGCCCTGCACGACGGACTTTCTCTTGAAAGCTTGCCCGCAGGAAGTTCCCGACCTCACGTTTGGCCTGCGGCGAAATTTCCTGGCATCACTGCTCTAGCACCTCTTCAAGCTGAGTGCTCCACACTCACGCAGTCAGTCAGTCGGACTCGGTCACCTTCGTTCCCCTCGCGCAAGATGAGTCAAATTCATCCCATTTCCGCTCGCATATAGAAAACAGCGATCGACTTTTCGTTGTTCCATGGAGGGCAGTTCCGATGAAGAGAATATGTCCCGTTCTCGGTATTCGGCTCACAATTGAAGTCTGTAGTTTCACTGGATAGTCTTACTTCTTCCCTCGTGGTTTGATTGTCTCCGAGATCTGCCACATGGCTTCCTCGGACAGGTAGTCTTCGAAATTGTTGAAGAAATCTATGATTTCATCATTGCGACGTATAACGTAGGGCCTGCAATGGGAACGCATGCCGAAATGAGTTCATGGCAAAATCCTCGAACCTTCGTCGGAGGTCGCTCAGAAACCCTCCGAGTGATCGATCTGAGCCGAGATTAGCCGAGTTCACACTCTCAGTTCGGGGTCAGTATCCGCTGCACTCACTTTTTCTTGAACTTTCGCATCGGTTCAAGGATGTTATACTGTTGCCAGCACTTGAAGAAATTGATTATTTGGGCGCCGTTGTGTTCGATGTAGTCAGTGTTGCCTACGTGCACGAAAGTCAAATCCTGTAGGATCAGACCACTGAAATGTTGGAATACGGTGTTAGGTCGCGCCGTTTCCCGCTTCCCGGAGATGGAAAGAGATTTCGTTAAGACAGAGTCGGCAAAAAACAGTTTCTGGACCGGGATCGGAGTCAGGCTTTACGAAGGGCTTGGAAGAAAAATCAAATCTTACATGTAGGGTATGCAGGGTGGCTGAGTCTCAGCCACGGCCTGTCGATAGGCTCTGAATGAAGAGCTGCTATCAATAAGAACGGAGAACTCCCTCAGCCCCTCGACTATGGCCCTCTGCCAGTCTAGTCTTCGTAACGGGGCCGAATCCAACGCAGACAGCAGAGCCAAGTAGGAGTTGAAATTGTTCAGCCGACGGAGGGCCTTCATCATTTTCAGGAACTTGATCACGCAACGTTCCCGTTCCCTTTGATCGGGCTGTTGAAGTACGCAGCTTCTGGCCCAATAGCTCATATTGTTGAATCTCTCGGTGAAGCGAGTGAGGTTGGGGCTGAACTCTTCCTTCTGCTCTTTGGCCCAGATCAGGACCTCGGGTATGTCAATTTTTTGAAACAGTTCGTTATCAAGTAAGGTCATTTGCTGCGCCAACGCTTCTGACTTGAACGACAACAGCGTATTCCCGCGGGACAGGGACACGCTTCTGAGGTTCGCGTACAGCACGCATTCCTGAGCACGTTGACGAGACATATGCTTCTCCACGACCTTCTGCCGTAAAGCTCTGCAAGGAGAAATCCCCTCGTCATACTTTATCCGTCGGGAACGAACGCTCAATCGCTTATGCATGATCTGGCAATTCATGCCCGATTCAAATGGTTGCATCACATCGACTGCGACAATAACCTAGAACGTCCCCTACGTGATGTCATAACACGGGACATAAGGGTTCTACGACCCAGTCGATAGGCTTACTTAGTCACCGCGGATTTGTGGAGCTAAACCAAGTACCGGCGCGAGAGTGGTTGGCCACATCGTCATCGCCTTTCACAATCGGAATGAAGCCCCGATTCGGCTCCGCTGAAGCTTTGCGGTGCAAGACAGAAACTATCGATAATAATGGCGACTCGGCAAGGAGAGCTCTTTTCTTTTCCCCAATAGAGGATTCCGAGACGAAAACAGATAGCTTCGAATGTTTCCCCGCGAAAAAAAAATCGAATGTACTCACAGCACCCTGCAATGACTAAGGGGAAGGATTCACGTGTTATGTACTTGTCTGACTGATTGTGAGTGAGGATATCTGAACGGAATTTGACGGAGATGATATTTGCGACGGAGCGCGATCCATCAAACTTCTAGCGGAGGAATTCAGCCGTCACGAAGCGGAGACACCAGAGGCGCGACTGACTTTTCGGCTAATCCGCGCTGGGACTCCATTCTCAGGCGTCGTTCTTCGTCGTCATCATCTCAAGCCTCCGTCTCAGCCCATTTCGCTCGCTGCCCGAGCCGTCGAGCGAGCCTAATCCGTGGACATGAGAAGATGAACGTGTGGTAAGGTTTGCAAATAAAAAGACTCTCACCTTGCCAGACTAAGGTCTCCTCTTTGTAACAACCGGTGGGTGAACCGCGTGAGAATGAGTAACAGTTCGTCGGTGGCGTCCGAAAGGCAGAGATCGTCCACAACTCGAACCAAGAGACTGAACGAGTTGCGGGCATACTTCAAACGCACCGCGTCCGTGCTGAACTGGATCAGGCAGTTATACCTGTGAACGGTAAATAAACCCGTTTGACCGTCTCCTATCGTACGGAGCAATGAGCGACGACGCTGATTTCTTAGAGCCCGTGGTTTCAAGCTTTTTTGATTAATTCTATTAATTAATATCAATCATGGATCAATATTCTCTTTCCATTCTTTCTTTTTAATTTTTCCCCTCGTTGGAAGAGAAGGAGGAGAATGGGAAGAAAAATTGAGAAGAAAAAACATTTATTATAATAATTGATAACTGGAAAAAACATGATAAGTGTTCGAAACCCCAGGTCCTACTGCTTCCGAAAAAATCGCAGAGAAAGCTTCGACTTGACCCACTCACCTCGCAATGAGCTTCTCGACCAAAGTCTGGGCAGGAATGAACGATCGATACGTCGTGAGGAAGGTTTCTTGAACAACGAAATCTCGACCTTTGTCGTCAGTTGTCTTGGTCGCGTACACGAGAAGGGCGTCCGGGGGACCGCCTTTGAGTCCGCGCAAGACGTCGTCTTTGCCGTCAGAAAACACGAGAAACGGTTCCACTTCGATGCATTCGACTATGTCGACGGCAGCGGTCGACATCGATTCCTGCAAAGTGGCTATACTGGAAGGCGGAGTGTTCTCCTTGGATGCCGGTAGGCTGTCAACAACGCCGCTGTCTTCCTCGCGAATCGATTCCACCGCTTCAGTTGAGTCCAACACCTGTTGAGCGCACAAAGCGATTGAGAAGCAGTTGGACGCGAACGTCGCGCATGCGCTCGGCAGAAAAGCGATGAAGCTCAACAACTCGCAGAATTTGAAAGTTTGTCGAACAGCTGTGCGCCGATGATGCCAGCGCGTGTCGAGCATCGAAAGTCGCTCCCGTACGTATCGACCGAGCGTCGAATTGACTGAGAGCCGTCGTGGGCGGCTGCGACAATCCAGGCAACCTTCTCGCCGGTCGCGCCTGATTGAACAATGTCGTCCGAAACGAAATTTGGCTCAGGTAAATGAGGATCGTATTACCATGATGGCAGGTCGCGAGAGCGAGCCGTCGAGCTGAGCACTGTTTTGAGGGAGCTTTGACGGGTTTCGATTGCACCAAGAATACCGCCGAGTCACCGATTCGAACGACCGAGCTTAACAAGTCGTCGATTTCTCGATCGATAGTAGTCTATTGTTATTGATTTTCGCGCGATTGAACAGCCGGGCGGGCGGGCGGACGGACGGACGGGTTAGCGAGCGAACTTACAGGACTGTTGAGGGGCGTCTGGATGGTATTTGGAATGCTCGCAATTTCCTCTATGGTAAGACTCTGCTGGAGCTGTGGTACCGGAGTCGATGTTCCAGTCGGCCTTTCGCGTTCTCTTCTCTTCGGGGGCAAAGCTGGAGGCTGATCTCCATAGAATTCTGACGACGGCGGGTCGTCCCACGACATTGTGAGCTGAGCAACCCGCGAAATTACGTGTTTACCCGCAGGAACGACCAGCGAAGAGCCTTCCGAGGGCAACGGGATCGGACCAAATGTTTGCATGTAGGCCTCGACTGTGGATTGAGGGTAAGAATCGTCAGTGTGTGTCAGTCCCGCCGCCTCGGGGACAATTCGTCGTTCGGGAGAATCGATCGTGAAGCATCGGCCGAGGTCCATGATCAGGTCTTCGACGTGACCGGATTAAATCTAAAGACTTTCCCCGAATCATCGCGGCGCAACTCACTTGTTCTCCGTTTTGGCGGGAGGGGTGGCGGGACTTCATCCCGAAACTCGATATCCTGGAGCTTGCTGACGATTTCGTCAGCTATTTCCGCGGGGAGCATTGGAAGCACATTATCGTATTGGGATGGAACTCTGGGCAACCGTTCGCCCGGCGGACGGCGCTGCTTGGCCGGTAGGGCCGGGGGAACGTCTTCTAATTGGTCTTCCCTGCGAGAGACACTTCCCAGTTTAGCATTCGCCTCTGGAAAAAATTATGCTCGACATGTGCTGGCTCATTCCCTCACCTTCTGTAAGCAGAGACGGATTTCTTGGTGTGCGTCTGACCGTTTTGCACCGTGGTCACAGTGGAGTACGAGGCTCCGCTTTCGTTCAGCTCATGGGATATGAGATGCTCTATCGAGTCGCTGCGACACATCTTCGTTGTGGTGGAGGTCTTCTTGACCATCGTAGTTTGGACGGAGCTGAACGAAAAGCTCAGACTCGGGTTCGAAGCTTCAGCGAAACTTCCAGGTAAACTATTATTCCAAATATCGTCTTCCGAATGATCGATGCAATCTACGCTCGATGCCCTCGACTGTGATAACGGTGACGACAACGGAGACAACCAGTCTCCCAGAGAGGATGAGAACGACGGAGCTTCCAGGAAAGCTTTCGTGGTTGATCGTTTCTTTGGCGGTAGCGGAGGCGCGTCGATTGAGTCCAGTCTGCGGATGGATTAGTATCGGGTCAGAGTGGAGACGGCTCATACACAGAAGGGCAGTGCTATGAGCTCGGGAGAGATACGTAGCCTAGAAACGTCTAAACCCATCCGCAGATCAGGAGGCTATTCGTGGCGGACGTGCGGGTAGAATATTTATTAGGTGAAAATTCCTCCGCACTATATGAACGTTCAAAGCAGAAAACGACGAGCCACATTCAGAGCAGCTCCAACTCACGAGGAAAATGGCAAGGGGGGCTTCGGAGGTGGCGTCAGGATATCGTCGGTCGACGACGACATGCCATGGCCAGGAGTAGCGGAGAGGAGTTCTCGTTCGCGTGGAGTCAATGGAATGTCCGGTAGGGAATTCACGGAAATGTTGGCACTGAAATATTTTCAAGTGTTCATACTTCGACGAAAAGTCACGCTGTCGGACGATTCATCCCAGAGATGGACTGCTACCATGCCCCCGTGATTTTTTTTTCACTCTCGCACAGCGAATGCCGAGAGCCCACGATGGGACACGGTTTCCGGATCGAGCGGGCCCGCCTAGCCTGGGATAATTGCCAATCATTGCCAATCATTTGCCGTATGTCTTGCAGGTTTGATGAATCCGCCACGTCAGTTCGTTTGGAATTATTTACCATTCGCTCTTGCTATGACTCAATCCGTTAGCTGTGTTGGGTCTCTTTCGGGTGAGGTTATCTTTATCGTAGTAATCGACTAGAGCCTGCAGCGCTTCCTGTAGAGACGAAAGTATTCTCTGAGCTCCCTCCACGCAAGCGTCCTCGCGACGCAACATCACATTATCGGACCACTCCAGGAGTTCCGATAGACACGCATGAACTTTATTCGTGCGTGACTGTAGCACCGTACTGGAAATAGAAGTCCATGTTACAGGAGGACTGTATTCATGCCCCGAGAGCCTCCCGATCTCCGAGAGATCTCGGTCATGCTCGGGCCTTATTGAAATATCTCACCTATCGTCGTTGGTGAAGTTCTTCTTGAGTAAGGTGAGCAGGTGTATAACTGTCTCGAGTACAACCGAAGCACTTCCGGACACCATGTCAAGGATGTTTTTGGAGACACAGTCCTTGAAGTAGCCGCAAGCATTCTGGACGTCACGCAGGTTCCGCGAAATCGACTGCGCTTCCTTAAACGACAATAGTCGAAGTCAAACCTTTATGTGAATGACTCGAACGATCGACTCAAAGACCGCGTTACACTCCCGTGATCCAACAACTCTCCAACTATTATCGATACCTCGAGCGTAATTTGATGGAATAGCTGATGATATACTGACTCGATCGAACGACTAGCTATCGGTCTCTTCCGGCTAGCGAGCGATGTCGCCGAAATTCATCCTCCGGACTGACAATCAGTCGAGCGACGTCCCTCGAATCATTTATACCTAGATTATTCTCTAGTCTTTCGACGAAGCGCCACCCGATCTGCGCGAGACGAATGACAAAAATATTCAAACACCCGCTCTGGAATAATGACACACTCGGCGGATAAGTCTGCGTGACCTCATGAACGAAAACAAATTCACGGAGGAGGGAGACCCACGAACTGTCGTCGACTCTATGATTGAATGTTTGCCCGCGCTCGTACTTTTCTATTTACGTTCACCCTACTCTGAACAGTTGTATTCTGACTGATAGCCATGATTACGGAAGACTACCAACCGAGCCATTGAACGGGAACGTCCAGCGCGCCATCGATCAAGCCGGACAAGGTCGTCTCTCGAATGAGCGACAAAAGCCGCTCATGCATGATTGTACGTGAATTCAAATTTTCATTCGGTAATAAGTAGTATTGCGGGGATTATCGCTAGCCACAGCGGGGTTAAATCCGGCAGGATCCATCAGATAAAAGGCAGCCATGCGAAGATAGTTGTGACCATATGAAGTAAAGAGTAGAGTGATCCGTGAAGCTTACCCTTTGAGACGCGTCGATCGGATGTTCGTCGAGCGAGGTGCTGAGGAGTTCTTTCGAATTGATTCCGTTCTTGCCTCCATAGCCTGGCCGGAGATTGCCCGGACGTAGCTGGTTGATCCTTCCAACAAGTTCTTGCTTGAAGGACCTTGCTCTACGGGCCAGACGACCTCCGCCCTTCCAAGCTGCAATTTCGATGGGATTGCTTCAATTGAGTGCCTCGCTCTTCTCACCCTGTCCACCCCGATCTCCTATTCAACAGCCCGATTGCTTCGAACGGGGAAACCCGGCTTTGGCTGTCGCTCCTCTGCTATCGAATCGAGTGGTCTCGCCCCCCCCCTCCCTCCCCTTCCAGCTTTTCCCGCTCTGGAAGCCCCATGCTGCCACCGATCCGGTTTTATTCGCCGGAGACGATGCTTCCCGGTGCTGCTGAGTCGAAGGTCGAGCAGAATCATTGAAAGTGGTACAATGTCTCCGTTGTCTGTGATGCAATCCGATCTCAACAGATCGCCCATTGAGGAAAGCCCGCCGCTCGTCGCCGTGCGAACGAAGGAATTCGTGATGACGACGTCGTCGACGACAGCAGCATCATCTGACAGCGAAACGAAAAGCAGCGAATGAATCAGCGTAAGACTCAAAACGACTTTCGAAATCCTGACGTGGTCACGGCATCGTCGGGCACGCGGTTTCAGCCATGACTTCTTATCCTGGGTTCGAATCTGGCAGTATCAGAGGGGTCCGAGGTATGTGCTGCCTCCCGTGGTCCGCGTGGGACCGATTTTTTGCCCCGACGGACGAGATAAAATTACAGCACAGAGAGGACCAATGAGGGAGATTCAATGTCCATTCTACGCCCAAGGTCAGCGAAGACAACGAGCACCTTCGGACAGAAACCGAATCGTTCACAAAGACCCTGTTGAGCCGGGCGACTCACAAGACATGATACGGCTCTGTCGGTGACACAAATAATAATAGAAAAAGAACACCTTGAGCACATGTGTCCCTCGTGGAAGCACGATCCATAGAAGCCGATCAGCTGAGCGAGCTCGAAAATCTTCGTCTCAGTGACAGTGGTGATTCGATCCTCGAGAAGAATTGCCCTCGTGAAGCTCGGAAGCATCGAGGTGGCCTGGAAAAGGCGCGGTCGGACTCCGCGTGGACTTCCGGAAAAGCTTTTTTTCCTTCGGCACCCCCGGCAGGACACCCGGAACCCCAGACGTTTTCGAAACTTCACCGAACACTCACTCCACTGGCTGACACCCATCGATGTCGGGACATCGAAGACGACCCACTTTCAAAGGTTAACCGAACGATGTACGATTCGATCAGCCGGTCCGTCTGCCTACGACACTGTCCGGCGACAGTAGACACTGTACGAATGATTCGAGCGTCAACTCCGGAAGATTATAATAATACGGGTCGCTCTCTCACCGCAGATGATAAACTCGACGGGCAGCGTTCGATCCAATCGCGCCCGTTTTGTCACCGATGCCCAGTGCCGTTTGCGCTACGCTTACCTGTGAGCTTGGAACTAGGTGTGTCCGAATTTTTCTTGGGCATGTTCTAGCCCTCACTTTCGGCTAACATTCTAGCCGGGATCTTACAACGACTCGGTACATCCATAGCCTTCACTGCGTGGTTGGGGTGCGCGTTGACGTTCCATGTCGGTCCATTGTTGTTGTCGTCCTGAGATTCAGTGCGGCCGCCGCTGCTGCTGCCGACGTCTGTAGACTTTCGTCCGAGAGCGCACCACACACACCTCGCTCCGCCGGCTAGATGCCCTCGGCGTCCATTTCGCTCATGCTCATCCTCTCCCGAAATGATTTTTCACTGGAGATCGTTGGGAAATAGTGGATTTTAATTCATGCGGAGAGTTCTCGGAGGAAGACTGAGGAAACTTGCGCTGAATTATGCTCGAAAACCTACAAATTTGAGAACGCGAATAGGGCGCGCTGCTGTTCCGTAGCTCCCCCCACCCTAGTGGTGGTGTGTGAGAGCCGTGGGGTCGCCATAACCAAAGCAAGAGAGGTGACTGCCAGCCAGAGGCGAAGTCTCGCGTGTGGATCGTACTTCCCGTGGAACTCTATCTGGGAACTTCCCCGTATCTCATCGATTACTCCTTCAAACTTCTGTGCCGGGCTATGTAGGAAGCTCCTCCCTTCTTCAAGCTCCAGGTAAGCGACAGGACTCGAGAAAAATTCTAGAAAAACACAACGTCTCCATGGCTCGGCCTTTGCCAAGGCCGAGCGAGCGA
This sequence comes from Galendromus occidentalis, assembly GCF_000255335.2. NCBI lineage: Eukaryota > Metazoa > Arthropoda > Arachnida > Mesostigmata > Phytoseiidae > Galendromus > Galendromus occidentalis. The sequence continues at coordinate 894,412 of NW_003805430.1, forward strand.
AGTGCTTGTTCCAAATCGCTTATTTTTTCGTTCGATTGCGCTTTTTCGTTGGAATCGCTCGCTTGCGGGTGCGCTTCTGTGTCTACCGAGTGAGCCGGATTACTCCGAGGGCCGCCAGACGGATACACCGAAGTCTTGGCGCAGTTTCAGTGATCTTCGTCGCTGACACTGCGGTGGTGGTCGAAGCTTCCGCGGCAGAGGGTGATGTTGCTGTTGTTGTTGGTGTAAGTGAGGCCTCTCTCGATGTGTTTTGTATGCAATCAAGCAGCCACTTGAGCGGGCCCTCTCTGACAGTTAGCTCTCGCGGTTCCAGTCGTGCTCGTCGACATCAAGGGTCTACCTAGCAGTTCCCGCGAAGGGGCGCATCAGTGTGGTAGTGTGTCGAATTTCGACGTCGGGATCACTAAGGCCCGAAAGTGGTCTCCTGGGATGTTTGCATGTGCGATCCCCGGCTCGAATGATTACCCCGTTCTGTGCTCTGAGAGATGACTAACTGACTCGGCTGAGCTGCGACTGCGACCTCGGGACCTCGATCGGGTGGAGGAGTTGAACCCAAAAAGTTTTCGGCCTGAGACTGTTCCGGATGATTCATGACTTCAACGAAGAGCCTCTTCGAGTGGATTCTACTCAGGGCGAAGGAGTCAACCGCCCAGCGTATCAGAGGGGAACAAGAACCATGAGAAGTACAGAGAATTGAGGCACTCTTCTGAAACGTGTTGAGGAACTTCAACCAGTCATCGGCTCTGCGTTTGAGTGAGTCTTCACGATCCGGATGTTTCCTTCCCGTTCGTCTCCAATTCACGCTCAAGCAATGCTAAGGATCCTTGCTTATTGAGGATTGTTTTTTCGGAGAACTCGAAGCGAAGGCAGCGATCCCGGCGATTGCGGACGAAACGCCCAGAAAACAAACTCCATTCCAAGTGGATGGATTACAAGGTTTTCGGAAGAAGCGACTAGAGAGGTGCGTCGAGTGAGATTTCGGTCCCAATCGATCATCAAGGCGCGAACAGCAGCTGATTGACAGTTGCGTCCCGAGTGATTTAAACAAGCCCTCGTACCGACTCAGGGAAACGGTAGCTTCTCTCGACCACTGAATTCTCATCTGCGAAGAGGTTTTGTTTTCTCTCTGACGACACCGGTCATCGAGGGCTTGTCCAATCGACAGATGCCGTGAACCGCGGGTGGAAAACGTGATTTCGTTGTTGTCTGATATTTCCCTACAAAGCGATCGGGTGAGCTAGCAACCGATTCGCCACCGTATAGTCAGTGTACCGGAGGAGATGAAGGCGTAGAATCCGCCGTTCGTCGATCGAAGAAAAAATGCATCGGAACGTATTCAATTCGGCATTTTTCAGTGGATGCTTGAGCCGTTTTCTGTGTTTTCGGCAATATAACGACTTCGCGAGCGGGTACTTGCTTCGATTTCTCATGAGGTAGAAGTTTTTGTTCGATTTCCGAAAAGTCTCAGCTCCCGTAAAAAATTACGTCGTTCGGACATGGAGTACTCCTACAGCGATAGGTCGATCGGTACGGGAAGGCTGTCCCTGATTGCCTCGGGATGATCGTCCCCGATGGTACAGAAGCACGCTTCCAGGTTATTCGTGTGCGACTTCGATCACGAGTACTTTCGGGCTTCTCAGAGCCTTCGAGTCCTACTGCGGATTCATCGTGACCGGAACGAAGGAGCTTTATCTGCTTCGATGTAAAATTCGGAACGATTCTTGGAAGGCTTCAGCTCGGAACGAATCCTTCCCCATTGAAGCTGTCTGCGTTCCGTTCCGACTCTATGATCTCTCGCAGAGCATATTAGCTCGAGCTCGTTGAATAATTGAATTCATGAGCTTCATATAAATTTCATAGTCGTAGCGCTCGCGTTATCGTGATCAGCGAGCAGGCAGGAGCGAATATTACAGGTGTTTAATGATGACTTTCCGAAGTCTAGTTCCATTCTGAGCGATAAAAGTCCTCTCAGGCCGGAGGTCATCTCAAGGTTCCAAGCCGAGAAGGAGAATACCCGCCCCGCGCTGCACTCTCGAAAACGTGTTCCGGTAAAGCCGAGCCAATCACCATGTGTCGGAAAGTCACACTCAGATATTCAATCTGGACTTGGTGTTCCCGCTGAATGCGTCCGCGTAACACCTACGACGGTTCTGGGGAACCTTGCCGTGGATCGACTTCATGAATATATTCCACTGTGTCAACAGTTTTCGAGGGCGGCTGCTTGTTGGGCGGACGGAAACGGATGCGCTGTTTGTCGTTTGTACGAGAAAGAGCAGTCGATCCAAACACGGAACGATATCCAATTATCTCGAAGCACTGGAGAGCTCTAGATTCCTTGCCGGCTTTCGTTCACCGTGGGATCACACCCGACCCGAGTGAGCACCCAATGTCTCGCCTACTGCCGGAACGTCGCGTCGGTGCCTTTTCCAGACAAGGCCGTGCTTTGCCATTTGCAGAATATTTCGGTGTTTTTCCTCTTCCATCGACGACGATTCTTCTACCCCGAGGACTTGTGCCAAAGTTTGTTGTTCTTCTTAGGGGGATAGCCTCGGCGATTCATTCGACTTTTGGTGACCTTCGCCACTGGTCCATCGAGACAAATCCGATTCCACAAGGAAAATGCGTCTCGGCGCGTCGAGACCACAACGTTGAGTTTGATATCTTGAGAACCTATCGGCAGCTTTGAAGTGAGCTACTTTGACGCAATGGCCAAGCCCCGTTCGGGCCATTAGGAATCCATTGTTCCGCTGAAACACACACTAAATGAGGGAGGGGGAGAGCATCTTGGACAAGGGAGCCGACTTCAAGAGCTCCCTCATCTTCGAGACGCTCTCCGAAGTTCATTTCGCCGAATTTTCCCAAGGCGCTTCGAGCGTCCTCCGACTGAAAGAGTTTCTACCAAGTTCACGGGATCTTGCCAATCGAGGGAGCTCCGTATTTCAAGCGACACGCTGTCGAGCCAAGCGCAGTAGAACCTCGTTTTAGCGGATTTGGAGGCACCGGATTGAAACAGGAAAAACATCGGGAACACCACTGCAGCCTTTCTTGCGACGCGCATAAGGGCGACGAACCTTTCAAATCGTCCAATAAGCTATAGCTACCGAATTCCCTACTCACAAGAATAGGTTCTTCAAGCGATCCAATTAGCATCGGCGGACGGAGGACTGGGGCCCGGAGATCAGTCTCTTATATCCGAATGTCCGTCATGGGGTCCGCGATAGTCGAGTCATTCTAAGATCCAAGATCCCGTGGACCCGTCCGGGACCGAGCGATCGCTCCGTTGTAGCCGAAAGTCCGGTATGACGAATTTCTGACGTACCAGGATTTCAGGCCGGAGCAGTTCGAAGTGCGTCCGGATATTCATCCGGGCGCTTGATTTGGATAGGACCGATATCGGACGGAAACGTTTTTTTTCCAGCGGTTCAACCATCCACGTATTCGAATCGCAGCTCAAAAGCGATTCGCTCTTATCCGCCATCATCGCGATGCCTCCAATTTGTTCCGCTTCTTCTGTGATGTCAATCGGCGTGAAGATTCGGTGTTCACCGCTCCCCGGTGTTTACGCTGCCGTAAATCATAATCGATGAATTTCGTCGCTAAATAATCCACGCGACGACCCATCGGTGTGGGGCTGCTTCTCGTGCTAGCGTGTGTGGATAATGCAGTCAAATGTAGACAAATGAAGATTGTTGTCCATTATCGGCTCGAATCGGCCATGCGGGGTAATAGCTACAGTTGGCCTGCACCGCATAACAGTAGTCACCAGTCGAGCGGCTCGGTTGAAGGGAAACAGATTCATATATGCTCAGAACTGCCGCAGCTTTCAGCGAGCCTCCACCGTGGGTAACTCGATTACGTGACGTGGGGAGCTGCCTAGCCGATACGGACATACTCCTATCGTTATGTCCGCGGTGAATTCTATTATAACGGTCCCCAAAGCTCATGATGATTACGGAGCTGGAACTCCAGGCTTAAAAATTCAAACGGAAGCCCCGCCGGCAAATGGAAGGTGCGGAAATAACCCGATACCGTTGTATCGCGCGTTTTCCCCCGTGCCTGAGCGATACCATTTTTTATTTACGCTGACTTGTCATTCGAAACAATTAAATAAATTGGCCATAAGCTCCGCCTTACGCCGGAGAGGGTGCGACATGAAGATCAGCCGACGCCGCAGGCGTCGGTGGATATCAAATGCTCGGCCGCGGCTAAAACACTGAGACAGCTGTTTTCGGCTCGACGCAACGTCAGTGGGTCCCCACGGCGGCACTAACGATATACAACAGAACGCAGATGGGTATCTCGTACGACCGCAACGAACATCCTTGTTATTCGGTCGATTGCCGAAGTTTCTCTCCGTATCTCGTTTTCTCCGCTCATTCGTTTCTGGAAGACTCCCAACGACAGAGCTCATCGGATCGAGAACTAGATGGCGTCACGCTCAGTTTTCCCACGACCCTTAGGAGCGGCATTTTTTTCCATCCCGGTACACTGCTCGTTGTAAATAATTTCCTCTGCTGTTGGGAGCGGTTGTCGCAGCGGCGAGCAGGCGGGCGGGGAATGTGGGTGGCCGCCCCTACCCACGGCAGCGACGACGAGCGTAAATTCGAGAAGAATCGGTCGCCCGCTCTTATTGGCGAAGGATTTTCGATCGGAGTCAGGTCCCGAATTACCTCAGTGAGCCGGGTGCGGTGACGTCATTCCCTTGACAGACGACTTGGGCAAGGGTAGAAGCGGCGAGGAAACGATCGCGGAGGGAGAAAATTATTTTTCGGCAAATGACCACTGGAAACACCGCTCGCAATCCTAACGACCTGAGTTAGGAACTGACAGAGGAAGTCGACGAGTCGGGCCGCGATCCACCCGTATCATCGCCGCATCCAACCCACGTACGATACCGACGCACAACGACGTCAGCCGCCGCATTGTTCGTGGAAACTTTTCGTGTTCGACTGGAAACCGTCAGCGGTGCTGGTGGCGGCGGAATACGTTGTTGTATGATCCATCGGAACGTTTTTGAGCTCCGCTTGTGGATGACAACCCGTACCACGGCAAGAACGCGAGACGCGTGTGGAAGAGGAGATGGGACGAAGAGACGAATATTTTTTCTAGGCTTCCTCTGCGAGCACGCGAGCAGCCGGCGAGCCTGACAGTCAGGCAAGCGAGCAAACACGTAAGGATGTCGGAACCGCATTCGGCGGTCGGCTCGAACATCTAATCCGACTAGACTACAATCGCTCGACTGAGCAGCATTCGTCGCTACTCCGAGTACGTACGCCTCGCGTGGCTTTGATTGACTGGCTCTCCTATTGATTGACGCGTCCAGTTGAGCGATCAGTCGTTTCCGAGTGCTGCCGATCGTAATCGGAAGTCGTCGGCAGCTTCTCTTCGAAATCTCGTTGATTATTGTTCTCCTAAACGACAGGCCCCCTCCCGATCCGACCCGAGCTGGAGTCTCAGTCAGCCGGTCAGTCAGTCACCTGACTTCATTGTGTGGCTGTCACTTATTCGCTCATCATTCCTTCGACTAATCTTTGGAAACACGCTCAGTCCCCTCGACCGTGTGCTCGTGGTGGTCCTCTCCTCGCGGGTGTTTCTCGCAGAGCGATTGCGCGAGTCTAGGCGGGCGTGTTTGAGATTTGGATTAGACGAGACGCGCTTCCGCGACTTACCAAACAAGCGGGGCCAACACAGAGCCAAACGCATCACCGACGAAGTGCTCTGTATGTAAAATCACCGTCCGCCAACTCGGAGTGAAGGCCACTTGCTCGACCGAGATCTAGTGCAAGAGAGTTGCATTGACGTCAACTCTTCTTGCTCTCCGAAGGTCTTTCGCTCGGTGGTTGACAAGGCTGGTAAACCATCTGGTAGGCAGTAGGCAGGTGAGGGGATGGCTGGACGGGCAGGCAGGCAGGCGGGCGGGAGGGCAGACCGGCACGCGTGTACACGGCGTGCATATGATAAGGTGTTCCTACTGGCTCGTGCTCTTGTCGCTTAGCACAAGAAGCAATATCTCGTGCGCTTCATGCCGTCAAACTAGGTCGTCGTGCAGTTGTCTGAGCGCGCGTGGGCTCGCTTTGAATTTTTCCCTGTTAGAGATTCGCCGCGCGATCTAGATTTGTATTCTATCGTTCCGTTGATTATTCCTTCGGAACGGATTATTATCCGCGTCGGTTCTCGCTTCACCGGACGATCTCTGACTCTTATTGTGGTAAGAGATGGTCGGTTGGTCGATCAGTCGGTCGGCCGCTTGATGCTCCCCCGATCAGAATGTTGAACATTGCCAGATGTGCGAACGCTTCATGGTGCTGGTAGTCTCGCCCGATATCTGCGTCAGCAACTCGCTGGTAGCGCACAGTAGCTGCAGGCTGCTAAACGGATTGTCGTATTTGTTCAGATCGACGAAGCGACCGGCGACGCTGTCAGTGTCTACAAATCGAGAGTCGGACTTTCGCCGGCTGATGACGGTGCGGCGTGATTATCATCTACTGTTGGACAGGCGGTTCGACAAGCAACTAAGAGAAAATTGTTATTTTTGCAGTTCAGTGCGCTGAACGAAAAGGATGACGTGCGAGTCTCCAGTGGAATTCCTCGTCAATCCGGCGGCGTACGAGGTCACTCCTCAACGGAGCCGCCTCCAGAGCTACCCCCAGCCCCATCTCATGCCCAAGAGTATCCTGTCACCGCTGCAGGGCGTCGAAGAAGAGGAATATAGGTGAGTGCCGTTCGTGGGCGAACGCCGACAGGGTATCACACTGCGTAGTCTCGAATTCATACCGGACCTCGATCGCGTGGGAGGTGCTCATTCAGAAGGCGCTAGTCCGGAACAGTCTGAGAATTCCGCTCGTGCCTGAGATCTGGGATCCAGCGTTCAAGATCCTCAATTTTCCATCACATCGATCTCGTAACTCGAAACTCCTACGTCGGAGTTTCCCTTGGACGTCGAGAGGTTCGCATTCTGCCGTCGCATCACGCCCAGTTCCTCTTTCGTTGAGCTCTCCCGACCGTATTTGACTTGGACGTGCTCGAGCTCCGTTATAGAAACTGACGTCACCCCCGTCGTACATCAAATGTCATGAGTCACTTCGATTTTCGATCCGTTTCGGCGAGGCCCGCCTGATCGATCGCTAATCGTACGATTCCTATCTTCTGGGATCTATGGAGCTCGCCTCTCCTTGACTTCCAGTCCCGAATATTGATAATTCCGCTACTCATCGTAGACGACGGACTCCATCCGCGAGGCTGACGTGAGTCAGGGATCGCCGTATATGTCGTCCTCACCACTATGCGGAGCGGTTCTTGAGCGGACACTCCCCATGCTCGAGCCGTGACGTTTCCCGCTGGACCTTTAAGTGACTCAGGCGGGATAGCGACGCTCGGACTTGTCTAGACCGCGGCTCGGGGCCCGAGTATTCAACTCCCTTGTAGCGGTGCAAATAAGTGTTGCGACGGAACTCGGCTACGAGTCTATCCTTTTTGCGAGGACTGCGTGGAACGCGGAGCGCGGCACTAGACAAACGCTTCCAAACCGGGTGTACTCATGCATTCCATCAACATAAAAGGCCAAATACTAGAGTTGAGCGGCCGCCGTAAAATCGCCCGCATTGTTGCATTCACCACGAGCGTCGTCTGCATTCCGGCGGTACTCCGAGAGGCGATTCACTGCCATGCGGCTTTTCTTGCGGTCAGGAGGGGCATCCGATCCGCGAGAATGATGGAGAGGATCGGAGTATTCCATATTTTCCGGGGTCTAAAGCTCGGATAGACAATAGGGGAGAGTGCCCTAATATGGGATACACAGGGTTTTTTGCCCGCCTCATATGGGACACTTTTCCTTTCTCCAATGGGGGTTCAACGGGGGTACCCCATACAAGGCGCTATCCCGTATCAGGGCACTCTCCCCCACCAGGCTTCATCCCAGTTTGGCCCGGGGCTCTGTTGTGCGTCATGCCCTGCATTAAGGGTGGGAAAAAATTTCCGATCTGGGAGCTTGACGTCGACGGAAGAGTTTCTCTTCTGGTGGCCTCTTTGCGTGGTGTGTGTGGCTTCACGCTACCTATAGAACAAAGTTCATGCCCGTCCCTCATGATCCGACTCAAGCAGCGTTGATCGAATGACGGGAAGTCGTATTTTTTCGTGTGCGATTTCCGTCCTTGATCCATCATGACAAGCAAATGGAGCGAAGTTTCGGACTTCATAAACAAGATGGATAATCGACTTCGCTTCCACCCCGCTGGTCTGGCCGTCGAGCTCCCTAAATGATTTCTGCTTAGTCACCAAGGCTCGTTTACTCATTCGCCCGCCCGCTCGCTCTTTCTCTTCGCGCATGAGCATGGTAGGAATTCCGTTTTTTCATTTTTTCCCCCGCCACGCCGAGGTTTGCTGCGAAAGCGAAGCCCGCGTATGATGCTGAGAAAGCTCAACCTTTAGTCGATTAACGCCGAATTCGCTCCTACTCTTCCTTCAGCAAATGCCTGGCTGCTGCCAATTACTACGACCCATAAAGCAAGCGGGCACGAGCAAAACAAATCAGTTTGCGAATCATGACGGATGAAGGCATAGGCCAGTTGCGGCTCGGTCATCAACGCACGCCGAATTATTAATATTATAGCTCCATGCAGGAAAAGCTTTTACCGCGGGATCATTTCCAACGGCGCGTTGATGGTAACGATTCCCTGCTACCACTGCCGTACAGAGGATTTTGACGACTTCTGATTTCGGCTCATCTGATCGATTGACAAATGGCGTATTGACTGAACGATTGCTTCGCGGCAGGCCGCTATAATCCGCTTTCGATCCGAACTTACGCAGTCCAATCCTACCTTATCCGGCCCAACGTTTCATACGTCGCAATGACTGACGGACGAACGGACAGACGCTAGGCGACAGATGGGCAGACAGCCAGTCGGTTGGTCGGCTGACGACTAGTTCGGGGTATCTTTACGATGGAATCCGGCCTTACCGTGTTTGGCTTTGACCTGATTGAATTCCTCGTCCGTCATTCATCAGGAAGAAAGCGAAAAGGAAAGCGGTATATTCGCGAACAGTGCAATCAACTCCGATTGCTGGAGAACCTCTGTGTGCGTTGGGTGTTCAAGACCGTCGTCTCCGTCGTCGAAGCTCTCGTCGTTCCCGGGGAATCGGCGGTACAGGGAGAATGAGAAACGGACTCGCAAACTAAACAGATACCTAATAGAAGACTAGTCCCGATCGGAGTAAAGCTCTCTGCGTGGTTTTGACGTAACGAGGCTCCCTCGACACAATAGACTAATAGATGGAGCCTCGGGACAGACCGATCTGTCGAGGCTCGAGGTTTGCCGGCCCTAGTCAATGAGATCCGGAGCAACGTATTTAGCCCGATCCCATTGAGCTCAATGAGTAATGTTTCGAGATCCTTCCCAGGTGTTTCTCGTTGCCGAGGTTCGATAAAGCACCGATTCCGGAACCGGCGCCGCTGTGTTCCCTATCCGCCCACGACCTCATGGGACTCGCTGGGAGTGCGTCGTCGGAGCAGCTCCGACAGCGAGAGGAGGAACTCACAGAGCAACATCGCAAGGTAAGGATGAAATTTCATTCGTGCTCGAATTCCGGCGTCTTTCCCCGTCTCCATGGGGCTCGACGACTACCTGTGGGACTACAAGCTGATTCACCGGCGATTTAGTTTCTTACGTACGGCACATCTGCTGCAAGGGATTCATCATCTCTATCGTTTGAGACATTTCGTCTCTTCCGTACCGGGACGGAAGGCGCCCTGACAGGCGATTTTGATTCCTCCAATTCCGAATTCGGGCTCTCGTCTCCTGGGCCAGCTTGCCATGCCGTTTCCTCACGCCGCCGCCGCCACCGCCGCGCCGTCGCCATCGATGACGTCTTCCTCCCGTTCTTCGAGTGGTTCACGCAGCGAGTGAGTGCTAGCAAGAAACGACGACGGTTCCACCGAGCATTACGTGGACCGAATATCCGTCGAGTGAGCGGGCGGCTGGACACTCGTCCTGTTGCTCCGGTATCCGCCTGGATTTTCCTCGCTGACGGTAAGCGAAGCGCTGAGAGACTGCGAAAAGGCCAGTTAGTCGGACAGCCTGTTAACCGAACGGCTTGGCGGCCGGTCGGCCCGTCGACCGACCAGACAGAACGACTGGCGCGGCCGTAGAGTGAGCGCTGCGTGTCCTCGATACGATCTAAACAGTTCCAAGGCGCCCCTTTAGAACGATTCTTCCAAAGTAAGGTTCGCATCGTACTAGTCGACGGAAACCACCAGGCTGCCCGCTGACTGCCCGAGAGATTCGAGCGCATTCTGCAACAGCAGATTTCCATGTTCCGATCCATTTCTTCGATTCGTTTTCCGAGTGGACTCGGACGAGTTCCACGGTCGATCGGCTACGGTGGTTCTGTGGTTATACACATTTCGGAGAAGAGTCCCCGGTCATATGACGCGCTCGCTCGCTGAGGTGGAAACGACTGATTTTGAGGGCGCCTTCACCGATCGATACTTCCCGGAAGGGAGAGAAGTGAACGACGAGGTCCAGTCTGCAGAGTCATTGTTAATTTTAGACTTTACTCATCGGTTTGAACGTAGCTGTGCGCACCGTCGGGCCCATACGAAGTTCGTAGTGCTCCCATTCTGTTGGCTGAGCTCTGGCCTCGCTGGTCCGAGTTACCTTAGTAGCGAGAGCTGGAGATGAGTTCTACTTCCAAATCATCCGTGTAATCCAGCAAGTTGATGCGCGATACAATCAACTAGCGTCTGCAGAAGCAGCGGACTGAGATGGCAGTCGTAACTCACATCCTCGCGGCGGTGGCTCCCGTAGAACACCTGGAATAGTTCAAATCGAGCCGTGAACTCGTCGCGTACCCTTGTGTCCCTCGTGGAAAAGAGCAATTCGCGCTTGATCTGGTGTTTAACGAGGCGCGAAAACTCGGCAGAGAAGCGAGGATCTTTTGTAAGACGGGCGGGAAAAATTGCAGGTGGTCCAGGAACGCCTCCAGGAGCAGGAAGAAGAACGCGACGCTCGACAGCGACTCGAGGACATCATCAACATGTGCGCGAAATTCGTGTCGACCTCGAACGTAACGTCGCCTCCCGGCCAGCTCAAGTCCCCGCGAACGAGTCGTAAATCACCATCGACCAAGATAAAGACAAATGGTTCATTCAAAGCCACCACGCCTTCCTCCGAGGATGAATTGACGGCCATTAACAACGGCAAGGAATCCGTGGTTCCCACCCCGATGTCACCCTCGAGCCCGCCGCAAAGTCCCCGCAACCGAATCAAAACCGTTCCCGGTATTTCCTCGCCGAAGGTGAGTACTTCAGAATCGCAGTCGATTTCTTCCCAGGACACTCGCTAAGAATACATGATCGAGCGAGTGTCCACGAAGCGGAGAACTCCGAATAGCAGATCTCTCGTCGATTGCAGGACAATTTGGCGAACGGAGCGGTCGCCATAGATTTCAGGACGATTTCCTCAACTGCGACAACGACACCAACAAACGGGCAGAGGAACGACAATAAAACTTCAAAGGAAAAGCTCGCCCCCCAACGGTCGACATCGCTTCAAAAGATGGCGGCCCACATCCACGCGGCTCAAGCTTCATTGTTGCAGTCACAATTCATGCAGCTGGAAGCAGCGTTCAAGGAGCAGTTGGACGAACTGCAGATGGAGCTCGCTCTCGTTACGGGAGAACTGTGTGACGAGCAGTTCTCTCTCAAGGAAGACCTCATACAATACGGGAAACTCGAGGCTGAACAAGAAATACTCCTTGACGAAACCATGCGCGAGAAGGACGACGAGCAGAGCCGACTGCAGCTGGCCGGTGAAAGGATCTTCAAATGGCAGGTGGGTTCCAGCTGCCGATTCCTCGAATGAAGATCGGTTTTCAGTCGGGTCGTCGGGTTAATTTTTGAAAGTTAATTCATTGCTTCGAGAAAACACTCTAGTGAAAGTCGAAAATCCCGTCAAACTCCCGAGCCTACCGAGATTCTTGGTTGGCAAGGCGGGGCGGACCGGCGGCCTGAATAGAACGAGAAGCGGGAGGAGAAGGCCTCGAGGATATACCCCACGGAGTGTTAATGAGGCGAAGGATCTTAATCCTTCTCAGTACTCCGTGAGAAAAACGCTCCTCACGGAGGGAAGACTCCACCTTTCCAATGAAAGAGTTACCCCACCTAACGGAGCAGTGTCCCCCCGTTCAATAAGACGTCGTAGGGGACGGAAGTGACTGAATTAGTTGTGAATTTCTCAACAGGAACTTACGGTCAAGATGGCGGAGACTTTGGACGACCCCGTATCCCCGATCCTGGAGAGAGAGATCTCTGAACGTCTGGAGAACGAGGTCGAATGTCTCGAAGCCGAGAAGCGAGCTTACGAAGACCTCGAGTTCCAGATAATGGAGAGCACTGCCCGACGAGAGGAACGAATCGAAGAGGTGAGCGACTTCATTATGACCTGCTGATCCGTGACCTCACTACTTAGACCTAGTGCGTCCACCTCGGCCACCGAGAAGGCTTTCTATTGGGAGTACTGGTACCGTCGAAGTTCAGGAATTCGGATGACCATTCGAGGAAGACGGAGCGGACCGAAAAACGTGAAACTCCCCACGGCTCGGCACGGATCGATTTTTTATCAGAATTCCATTCCCTAGGTCAACCAGCGAGTTGTGATGATGGGCCGTCTGATAGAACAGAAAGAGCAACGAATTCAGGAGCTCCAGCTTCAGCAGAAGGCCATTGCCGAGGAGCTGGAATCGAAGAAACGGAACTGGGAAGACCAGCAACGGAGTCACCAGAACAACCTCAAGGTCGTGCAGCAGCAACAACAGTCCAGCCTGGACTCGGAATCTCTATCGGGGAGCGAATCCGATACCGAGTCTGAATATCAACATGTGAGTTATAAGTCCTATAATACGTTCCTGCCGGCCCGCTTATCTCCGACGAACACGCCTCATCCCTTCCCGGAGCAGAGTCGAATCGTGGAGACAAACTACGGCCACGACGCTCCCCATTGAAGTAGCTTCCGCGTAGCCTCGCGAGGAGCGATAGAACGGGGCGTAGAAAAAACGCTCCGAGCTACGGAAGCCCGATAATGAATGCTTTGATTTCAGTCCAATTGTGGATCGGAGATGGTGTCGTCATCGACCGAGTCCGAGGAGCTATTTTCACCGAAGACCAGCGCCGCTCTCGGCCAAATGGGGGTCTCGCTTCGCAACAACAATCGCCGAGTTAGTCAGCGCCCGCTGACTTGTTATCTGCCGGTGTTCCCCGACCAAGGCCACTTCGACTTGCGGGTTCATATTGCTAGTTGTGGCCATCAACTGGAGATGTGTGCGACCGATGTGGTCGTGGATACCAACAGCTGCCGTGGGTATCTCTACAAACTCGGGAGCGCGAGCCGATGGTGGAAAAAGCGATGGTTCCTCTTCGATCGGTCCAGCCGAGCCCTCATGTACTTCATGGACAAAACCGAACGCAAACTGAAAGGTAAAGACAATCCCACGCCTCTCACTCTGTGTGCACGGTATCCCTCGGATGGAATTTCCCTCGCAGGACGACACTGAAAAACATTCGCCTCTCTCCTGGAGGTTGCGACCTTCATCTCACTCGGTGCTGTCTCATTTCAGGCCTTATCCACTTCGAGTCGATCGATGACGTTTACGTAGACCATGGCAATAAGAAAATGGCTGCATTTTGCGTGAAGACGCTCGACCGCGTATATCACCTTTCGTCGACGTCTCCGGAAGCAATGCGTGTTTGGGTGGACGTGATTTTTTCCGGAGCGCATGGCTATAATCGATTTCTCGGGCAAGACTGACCTCTGTACACCTCCGTAGATTACTTTAGAGCATCGACAAACGCTATGTTACCCTCGCACAGCGCCCTCTTCATCAATAACGGCAACTATCTGTAGGCATCATGGAGCCAATACGCCCCCAACCACCTACATTGTCTCTATCATGATTTGCATCGGGAGCGCAGAGCTGGATGAATTTCGGCGTCAAGCGTGCGGTTCGAGAAGAGAGAAAATTCTCGACTCGAGCAAATGTCTTTTGAATCCTGAAACAAGTGACGAATACGCAGACGGAACCTACAATAACGGGTCGAATCTATGTGCGAGTATTGAGCAATGTTCATGTGGGAGCGGGATGCGGGTTCAAGCGCAAGGAAGAGTACACTCGACAGGAAAAAGGAGACACGAGTAGCTCTCGAAACGGTCTTGCAGAACGACGTCGAGGAACAATGCATTTTTCTCTGCTTGATAATTTCGGGTGCTGCTCACGTTCAGACAGGAGCTTGTTTAGAGGTTTGGCCCGGTTGAAGATAGCGTTAGTTTCCGAGAAGCGCAGAACCTCCCTCTAGACTAGGACAAACGCTAATAACACTGTGTGGGAGTGAGGAAGAAGAGGAAGATCATTCGTCCAGAGGTGCATCGGTTCAATGGGCAGTTTGAGTCCGAAAGTCTCGAAAATTTCACGCTTCTTGTGGAAGTATAAATGACGATAAGCACGACATGTTCATTATATGTATGAGTAGTAGACCTTCTGTCGTGGATGTCGCGAATCCTGCGACATTTCACGTCGGTCAGACAATTTCGCCGACGCTCGAGAGATCTGTGGAGCTGGCACCTCTATCTCGACAGAATAACGGATGCTGCATGGAACGATATTACTTTAAATCGCATCGATACCGTGAACTGCGGAGTCATTCAGGCGTGAATAGAAGTAACATGACGAAGTACTTGACGTGAGAGGAGTCGCGTTCGACTGGAGGATCGGAATTCATTTGCAGACGTGTCGAGCCCCGACATGGGCGCTCGATCGACTCGTACAGTATCGAGATTGAGGCACATGAGCGCCGGTTGAATGCTGCTTATTGCTTCCGCTAGCGGATCCGAAGAACCGCTAAAACCTCTCAACATCGGAACTCCTCGCCTACTTTTTTCATTATTCCTGCTGCTACTGTTTGTAAATACCATGTGTTATATCATTACATTGATAGAAGCTTTGTTACGAGAGCCCGCGCGAACGAGCACGGAGCTCAGTTTTCCTCGTTTCTCCTTTTCCCAATGGAGACACCTGCCATTCCTGAAGGCAGAGTTCTCTGATCTCATAGTGATAGAGCACGTCGACCACTTATCTTTCTCATAAACGATGCGTGGGGGGGCTTCGACTTCTCTCCCATCATCGATATCTCTGTCATTCTCTGATAGTTGATATTAGCATGGGAATTCCATGTACTAGTTCGATAATTCCAGGCCTCTGACCTCACCACAAAACGGCCTTGAAGTTACCCAATAAAAAGTGCACATCCCCTTGAACTATTGCTTCGATTATCATTCAGTCTTGATGTTTGGAGTTAGGCAGGGCGATCGATACTCGACAGTCTGACTTCCGATGAAAAGAGAAAAGGTCGAAGAGATGCTCGGGACGAGCTCATTTCATTGAATCAGTCTCCGCCCGATTCTCTCGAACAGAGATACCTCTTGGTTTCATTGAGTCAATTGCAGTAAATTAACCTAGTAGTCCACCGCTGGTCCGGTCGAGGAGTCACTGGGTCCGGGTGGCAAACATTCAAAACATTCTGGACAGCAAATGGAAAGATGTACGGCGAGCTGTCAAAGGAAATCTGGCGCGCGGAGGGGCTCCCGGTCTGTCTCTCTGATGGCTCTCGCGTCACGGATCTGTGCCCTAGCACGACTCACGATGAGGATTCTCGTCGATCCGTTTTTCACTGATCGCCACCTTGACAGCTTCCTCCAAAGTATTCAAGTGCTCGTCGATCACCCCAGGCGCGATTTTGCGCATCGAATCGCATAGATTCATGAGATAATCGATGTTCGGTCCGGATGGACCGCGCGTGAAGGCGATAGTTCTCGCCATTTCATCCAGCGGAGCGGGTCCTTGAAGATTGGGCACTCCATGAGCAAAGACAACACGATTCCCGGAAAGCAACGGCAGCTGGCCATATAAATCGAATAGGCGAGTCCATTAGAAAATCACCTCACCCAGATAATTAATATTCCCTTCGACAGCGACGTAAACTATGATCCTGAAGGGCTCGCGCCGAGAGTCACGCGGATAGAAAATGGTGGTCGATCGCGTGAAACCGCCTTTTTCTCTATAGTCCAAGTGAGCCAAGGTTTCTTGAGTCTGGAATCCGGAACATGGAGGGTAATCGAGGTGAAGCCGATCATCCCCGAAACACGTTTTCTATGGATTTCCTTGGTTCAGGAAAACATATACACAAGATTCGACCGACCTTTTCGTCCGGAATCCGGTAAGCGACTCCCCAGACTTTCTCGTCCGACCTGGTCGATGGCAGGAGCGTCACGACGCGGCCTGGTTTCTCCGGTGTCCCTCTGAGAAGCATCGAAGTCTTACCCAAATTCACTCATTTCGACAGAACTTATCGATCATCGATCGAATGCGTCGAGAGAGGAAAATCGAGAAACGCTCGCTCGTTCGGATCGCGCTCACCTGTGATCGGTCGAGCCTTGGTAGAATCTCCGGACGAAACCATCGATATAGCCGACGAGAGATTCAGTGACCTCAAAGTCAACTTTCCAAATTATGGAACCGTAGCCGAAAACCCATGTTGGAGTTGAGTGCATTGCTTCGCAAGGGAAGGGATCTGATCTTCACGAGTTACGCAAGCCGATTGTCCGAGAACAAAAGGTCATCAAATCACTCACTTCACGATTCGAGACAGTGTCTCAAGCTCTGACCAACGCTTCTGGAATAGGAGTGTCGGCATGCATTCATGAGAGAGGTTGTCAGAGGCAATCTCGAGCAGCCGGTTGAATGGGATACTCTATGCTGCTACTCACTTGCGAAACCCTTCACCACGGATCGCTCTCATAGTCTACTAGCGCGGATCTGATCATCTCTCCATCGTTGGAGGTACGGATGCACAGATCGTCTGACGGGGTCGAGGCCTGCCAATCGACAGCGTAATCTGATAGTGATGCTCAACATACATAGTGAAATCGCGAGAGGCTTGTCGGGTTCTCTGATCATATGGAACTTTTTGAATTTCGCGGCTGAACATCATCATATTCGAACCCATCGCCCGTCGGTCGTGTTTTCGTACCACGAGTGGTACGTTCCGCCGACCGCAGTTCGGGTGGTTTCGAAACGGCGGCGATCCTTTCTCTGGCTCTGAAGCCACGTCGCGTGGGTTACACAGGAAAAGGTAGAATTTTCTGCGAGAAATAGCTTCTTCGTAATTTATTCCGTCAGTGAGTGAGACTCCAGACCTTGTGGGTGGACTGCAACCGGAGTTCTGAAGGGAGCTTCGTGATTTTCGTCGAAAAAGATCAATGTTTTGATGATGGAAGCGGCATACCGCATTGGCTCCGTCCTGGGAATTTCGTTAACCTAGGGATTGATCCGTACGCCGAACTCCGTCGTCCCACCCTGTGGGCCGACTGATGCGGAGCCGTTGGTGATATCCTGGCTGAGAAATTCGCGTTCGATCCGAACCAGTGGAGTGCGGGAAGATGTGAAGTTTGCCAACCACGTGCTTGCTGCCGCGGAAATTCTATAAGAGAGCTCGTGATCTTACTGATCGAAGATCCGCTTTCCGTGGCCCGGTTCCCTGGGATCGAAGTCCGAGGGCTCCCCTCCGACCCCTGCGATCATTCCCCGATCGAGATTTCCTTATTAGACAGCGCGCTGAACTCGACATAAAACAGCTCCTGTAAGTTGTCGCTCTGATGAACGGTGGAAGATGAAGATGTAATTTTCCCCCAGATGTCGAGCACCAAGGAACCTGGCAAGGTTGTCCAAGTCTTCGGACGGAAGAAGACCGCTATCGCAGTTGCTCACTGTACGGCTGGCAATGGTGTGCTCAGAGTTAACGGCAAGCCCCTCGATCTCCTCGAGCCATCGACGCTCAGGTGTGTACACCATAAGAATTGTTCAGAACAACTCTCGCAAATTAGCTCCGCGCAGCTCGACTCGAAACTAGGGATCGCGTCTCCGAGGACTCGCTCGCGAGCTCTGCCGAGCTCCCAACGTAACCTCGAATAACTTTCCCATGTCTCGTCCGAAGGTACAAGCTGATGGAGCCAATTCTTCTTCTTGGTCGCGACCGCTTCAACCAGCTGGACATCCGTGTTCGCGTCAAGGGTGGAGGTAACGTCTCCCGCGTGTACGCAATCCGTCAATGCATCTCGAAGGCTATTGTTGCTTTCTACCAGAAGTACGTCGATGAGGCCACCAAGAAGGAGTTGAAAGACATCCTCGCTCAGTACGACAAAACCCTTCTCGTGGCTGATCCTCGAAGATGCGAACCCAAGAAATTCGGTGGACCGGGTGCCCGCGCCAGGTACCAGAAATCATACCGTTAAACGGATATGTAATAAACGAACGTTCCGTTTATGTAAAGTTGAGCGCTCTATCAATCCATTTTCCCCAATCGATGTTCATGTGTTGAGGGTGAAGAATAACCCGTCATCGGTCTCAAGCGGCGCGAAGCCCCGGCATCGGACGGAATTCGTGTTCATGAATTCATTTGTCATCCCAAGTTTATCGATCAATCAACATCAAACTGAGCGCATGTCTGAACGCATTTCCGATCGCGTATCTTCATCCTCGACGACACTTCGGTCCACGAACGCTTTGACGTCGGGTGTCTCCCTCAATACCGACACGAACGAGCCGTCATATGCTCGCAGCAGACGATCCAAGAATAATCGTTCGTTACGGAGGCCAGATACAGGAACTATAGTCAGCGTGCGTACGGCGTTGGGCTCACTCATCCTTCTGAAATTTCGAGAAGAGCTCCATCTCGAAGTCTATTCAAAGATAGATATCCTAGTGATTGAAGAGTGTTTCGAAAACTCATCGGGAAATTGCGCGAGACCATACTGCTGGAGCTCCTCTGCAGTCATGTGCATCGCCTGCATGCCGTTCACGCCGAGGATCACATCTCCGACGTACATCCCGCAGACCAGCTCCAAAGGTACATAGAACAGAACATGGGCCTTCATGTGGGTCTTGGTTTTCAGATCGTAGTATTTCACGAGTCGCACTTGAATGTCGCTCTGGATCGGGGAGTTCGTGTAGGTCACTTCTATGGTCTTTGACACGGCGATAACTTGATGCATGTCCACGCGAGTATTCATGGCGCGGACTATGTTTGAGCTCAGGACGCTCACGAAAACTTCATCCACCGGAGACGAGAGCAACGATTCTATCGTTTGCTTGGTCGCGTCAATGATTGGTATTCCGTTAATAGCTGTCACGACATCACCTTCCAAGAGACCTGATTGCTGGAGGACTCGGAAATTTCACTCATGGGGTAAGGGAGGCCCTAACTGTCCACGAACTCGAATCAATCGGAAACTGACTTACGGCTGTTGGGTCGCTCGCTTTAATATGTGTGACAACATAGTAGATACGGCCGCCATCACTCAATGTTGGCTGTAATTTGGCTCCCAAACGCGACGATCGCGCTTTCATGACTGCAAGATCCAGTCTTTCGGCCTGCAGTGGATTCAAGGTTTTCGTGCTGTTCAGGTCAAACACTCGAGCCATGGCGTATTTCCGGATGGTTTTCAGTATCGCCGTCGAGTTTGTACTTCTGGGTGGTAACCCAGTCCGCATGGTGTCCCGGAACGCGCTCGAGACATACGTGAAGAGGGGCTGTTGGTTCTCTTGTTTATCTGTATGGAAGGTCAGATTCGGTCTCATTCTGCATTCACGAAGTCACGCTCTGGAAAAGGCTGCGCGAGTACACGATCCGACGTACCTCTGAGCTCTTGTAGTTTGATGTGCTGCCGCTGCTTTGTTGCTGCGGAGGCTTCAGGGGACCATTTGATATCGCCAGAGTGAGTTTTCGATCTATTCCTCTTACCGGTCTTCGGCTCACTCAGTCGAGCGAACGAGGTCAATTTGAGGACTTCAGAGGAGGTGGCGAGCCAACACCAATCGATCGGCGCCAAAAATGTGGAATCGAGTATTTCTTGATAGCTTGCGGAACCGAGTCGCTCGCTGGCTTTCTTCTGAAGGAGGCCACGGATCAGCTCCATCGCAACAGTCACCGGTTGAGCTCGGTGGGCTTTGAACCTAGGGAAGTCGACTTCATCGTTGCAGATTTGGTTCTGGAATGCGACGGAAGTCAAGAGTGGTTGGCGTCATCTCGACCGTACGTCAACAGACCCGATAAGGGTCGGAGGTAGGGATGTTGAGATTTCAACCTTGAGAGCTGCTTCATCTTGTGATCTGAAGGGCACTCTGCCGATCATCAACTTGAATAGCGTCACTCCCATCGACCACCAATCCATGGATCGACCATAAGCTTTCTGACTTATCACTTCGGGAGCCATGTACGGCAACGTGCCGGCCTTTTCGCTGTCATCTATTTCGCAGGCCGTGCGCCTGAAGAACGAACTGGAACAGGAGATCAACACGGATTATTGTCCAGGAGAATGGAGCTCTGAGTTTTTCGGGCAAGCTACGCGCGTGGTATTTCCGAGACATTTCTTATATTTTGAAAATCGAGAATTCTAATTTCCAAAATCTGAAACTATCGACCGCGCATTGTGCACCCCTGCTACTGAGCAATCCCAGCAGCGTCTTCAGCTCCATCCCCCCTCCGAGGTAATTCCCCCAGACTCACTGTAGGTATCGAGTCCCGAAATGACCGACGCAGACCTTACTCGTATCGAAGTCGATAAGTTTCACTTTCCCGCCTTGCAAGATTAGAGCATTACTGCCTTTGATGTCACGATGCATGAGTCCGTTGTAGTGCATATGCATCAAGGCAGCGGTAAGCTGTGCGAAAATCACACGAGCTTGTTCAACGCGGAGGTTCCGGCTTGCATCCACCACTGCGGAAAGAAGGGGTCGATTCATCTCGCTGCAAACCGAGAGCGTCAATTCCCCATGTGAGGCCAACAAACCCCACCGAACCTTTTTGAACATCCACTGCCTTGAGGTATTCCATCATGGTGATGGTCGCCGTTTCAGTACTGAAAACGCAGAAGTACGTCACAAGCATAGGATGGTCGACCACAGCCGCTACGACACGATCGGCAATGATGTGCTCCACGGCTCCGAAATTTTCCGCGGGAACGATTTTGAGCGTGCAGGCCATGTTTGCTGAAAAATTCGCGAGAGTTGCCCCATTTGGCTCAAAAACGGGGCCAAGTCGTACTCAAGTCAGTAAAGGAAGGAACTGGATGAGCTTTCCATGAATAAGCATAGTCCCGCTACCTGGCAGGTACCGTGCCTTGTACACCACTCCGAATGCACCTGCACCCAGGATCCTCTCGGTTACGAAGTCCGCAACCTTCGGAATACAACGGATTGCAGGCTCCGCAGCATCAACGGCGTGCGACTGAATTTTCTCGAAGAGAATATCCCCAAGTCGAAGAATATCACATGGCTCGACCTGAGCAAGCTTGGCAAGCAGGGAGCAGAATTCTGACAGATAAATCTGCGGAATGTCCCGAGAAACAAGTTCAGAGAGCAGATATTCAGGCGATTATTGAACGCGAAACCCGAAAATCGAATATCTTACTGAAAGCTGTCGTATGAGACCCGCAAAGTGCTGAGCTGGCAACAGACTCTTGCTCAAGATGATGCTGTGGCACTCGTAGAGACTGATGAACATGTCTTGCAGATCGAAGACGAGCAGTTTCCTACTTTGCATCTTTTCGGTGACTTCTTGAAGCCATAAATTGATCTATGAAACGGATTTTTCGTTGAAGGAGATTCTCCGGAGACTTCCGTAGGCAGGGCGACGAGCGTTTCCTCATTGGAACTCACCCGATGGAGGTTTGCTCGCGAAAACGATGATTCCACCCACCTGTTGATAGGCGAAGTGCAAGAGAGGATCCCTGGCTGAAACGAGGGCGAAGTTTGCCGAGTACCAATTTTCAAGCAGATTGAAAGCTACTCTTGGCACCCTCGGAAATAGGGTGTATACTCTATCGACGGCCGACGCGATTCGCCCGATATCCTCACGTGAAGCGTCAGGTATACGGGATTTGATGGCTTCTTCGATTTCTTCACTGAAATGTCAGGGATCTTGATTCGAATCCTCGACTATTGGAAATGCATCACGCTGGGCCTCATTGTTCCATGCGGGCCGCCGAGCCATTCATTGAGGAAACGCATGCCCGCAGGCATGGAGACAATAGTTCGTGATTTTTGCTTATATGGGGGCTGAGAAACGAACTCTGGCTCTGGATAATATTCTTCAGGGGCTTGTTGGAAAGGGTTTCGGGCCATCTTCCACGTTCCCATGTGTTGAGTCATTTTTTTTCCACACCTCAATCGGCGCGTAAACAAGACAGCGCCAGCATCGTTTTTCTTGAAAATCGACCATATAGGCGGCGAAGAGTGAAAAACATAAGTGCACGATGTTCGATCTGATGTTCTGACGTGAAAATCGTCGGAGCCTGCCGAGCACATCTGTCGAGGCAGCGGTTGGGTCGCCTATGAAACCTTGAAATGAGTTGCGGAGCGTGCTTGATCGCTACCTTGATTTCCCCTCGAATCCGAGGGCGGATCAGGAATCCTCCGAGAGGAGGCAGTCCATGCATCGAGGGAGGGGCGGATTGATAGCTGGGTCCTGCTTCAACGTGGGGAGTGTAGGGAGTCAGAAGACCCGAGGGGCGCGAAGAAGGGGGGGCTCTGCCCCCCTCCCCTGTATCCGCCACAGCTCGAGTTCTGGTTCTTTTCGGCCGAGACCGACGGGGATTGTTGACGAAGCTCCAAGTGTCTCGAGGAAGCGTAATACGATACTTACGACACGGAGGTTCCGGCTTGCAACCACCTCTTCGGTGAAGAGGCGGAAATTCGGAGGCGTCTCCGCATTCATTCGCGATTATCGAACCTATGATATGCAAGGAGATCTTCGACGAGGCCAAAGGTCCCGCGTCAGGGTGACAAAGTTTTCGATACTCGGAGAGGTACTCTCTGGGTGAATCTCGAATGACAGACTTCCGGGGATCGAAATGTCCTGCTTAGAGTTGCAACTTGCAAGAATCCCTGTATGATCCAGGTTCGCAGTCTGCTGCTGGGCACAAATTCGTTCGGATACGATAGATGACCGAGGTCGGGCGTACAGGCTGGTGGAACGGCCGGCAGAGCGGCGAGCAGACTGACTACCTAGGAAATCCACTTTTGAAATAGAGTCTGACAGAATCCACTTTGACAGAGAGACGCGCCCGAGGAAACGAAATAGAGCCGGAGGCTGAAACCTGTCCGGACCAATTGTTTCGGATTGGCAAGAAACTTCAGTGCACACAAAAGTCATAAAAATGAACGACATCAGAACCTCACTCGCTCATCGACAGCATTACCCAATTTCGAACCGGCTAACGTAGCTCGGCAAGACCGCACGTCTTCTCGAATTCAGCTCATCCAGAGCACTCGCAATCGCAAGGAGGTTTTCGAGGTACTGGGTCCACTCAGCAGGTTCCCCAGCCAGCGCAAAAAATGCCGTATACAAGAGCCCGAGGAGTTCGAGCACTGAACATCCCTGAAGAGAGAATGACGCTGCCCGTGCCGAGCATAAGCGGGTCGTTCTTCGGTCTTCACGATCCTTTCACCCGGATCATCTCAGTTTGTGAGCCGAGCGCAGTTTTTTCCCTGATGATAAGCGGAGCTCGACCCTCCACATGACATGATGACCACTTAATCATGAAATGAGGACACGCGCTCAGGCAATTATGGGCAAGTCCCGCGAAGATATCGGAGGCTGATTGTAGATCTTGATTTTCCCAGTCCCTCAGTATATCACTTGCGCCAACAAGTCCCCGTCAAACGCTCGGTAATATCGACGGATCTGCTCCTCATTGACACGATGCGAAGGACGCGACACCCTTTTTCAACGTGAGTTTTTGCTCCGACCTTCTAATGTATCCAAGTGTAAACCATTGAAGGTCGACATTTCCACCCGATCGATCCACGTGAAGAAGCGTCAGAAAGCTCTTGAATGGGAACCATTGAAGAAACCCGGAGAGGGATTCTCATCCGACGCTTAATGTAGTCGAGCGATGGAACCAGATCGAGCAATGTTGACGGAGCATCGCATTCCAGGGGACGTTTTCGTGAAATGAAATGCAAACGGGACATTGACGAATGTTTCAATGATCCGCGTCAAGATCACCGTGAGAGGTCCATCTCCGCGATCCGAGTGAACGGGAGGGAAGACGGAAACATATCGTAATTTATTAAGGGAAATGAGCTCAGTATTCACAAAAACTTATCAAAGAGGCCCTGAGCTCATACGCTTTCATCAGATGATTGGCTGCGCTTTATTTACACTAATTCTAATGATTGGACGGACCACTCGGTAACAACTGAGGGAAATCGTTCTCGGAGCTTCAGTGGTGTTTACGGTCGCTGGCAGCGATGGCTGCCAAAGTTTGAGATGACGAAGAGACAGGAATACAGGAGCGAGAACGAGGTTGAGGAGGTTTAGCAGCCCGGTCGGTTTCTACCGTCCGCTATCCCCCGCTTTCGATGACTTGCTGGATTATTCCGCCCGTCAAACCAAAATTCATCTTGCTCTTCTCAGTCTGAGATAGAATCTTGGAATCAACTCTGCCTGCCCATGGAATCCATGGCGACAACGTTGGGGGGAAAAGCTCCGGAAGCCATCATAGGCATCATCGGCGGGCTCATGGTGGGCGCTCGCATGGGATACTGCATCATCGGTACCGCCATCATTTGAGGTGCCTGGACTAGCGACGCGGACATGCCCCCATTGGGGTTTGCGTTTGAACCCATCTGTGTCAGAGGTTGGTTGTGCATCGCTGCGGGTGCCGAAGACGTAAGAGCGTGTCGGCATGGGGTTTCAGACTGGCCTCTGTTCTGTGGAGCTGCGAGCGGCTCGACCGCTTGCGGTGCCGTTGCTTGATGCTTGCATGGGGCCCTGACCACATCCGATCTTTGTTCGTGGGATCTCAAATGGTGTTTCATTTTGGTATCAGCCGCTTCATGCGCCGATTGTGCTCTGTTCATCATCCTGCTCATGAGAGAGAGGGACTGCTCCATCGACAATGCAGCTCTCATTTCGTCATTCATCGGCATCGCCGGCATGCCCATCATCATCATCATCATCGACATCGTGTTGGCATCCATCGGTGGGTTCCAGGCGGGCATCATCACTGGATTGAATAGATTTGGAAGATTAGTCCGATGCGGAAGGACTCGGAGCTCGGTCGGCGAGCATCCACAAAGCCATGCATAACCATAAGCCTTAAGCAGCATAATCAGCATCGAGAACTTCTTTGGTCCGGTCTTAGACTGCCCCCATCCGGGCATACTCACTGGGCATCGGAGCGGGCATCATGTAATGGTCGTCGGGAGGGTGGTACATCATCATGGAACCCATCGCACCTTTCATCATCTTCTTCATCAAGAGACCTTCCGAATCCCTCGATAGGAGGAGTGCAGAACACAAGAGAATAATTCGAGATGAGAATGTCATGATCTAGCTAAATATCGAAGACTGACGATTCAAATGACTGATAGCGTGTCTTTTAAATGATTCATCTCGACGCGGGAGAGTCTTTGCCGACGATCCGGAGCCACGATTCGCACGGCGATTTCCCAGTAGCAGAATACCCAGTAGCATCTTGATCCTGTATCAATTTGCGTAGTAATGGCACGATGAGGCAATTTAGCGACTCCAAAACGCGCCCGACTCGCAGTCTAGGCTTTTTTTTTGTTCACAACTGCGTGGGACAGGGCCGCCATAGGTCCCCTTAGCCGGGTGCTGATGAAGCGCTCGTTTCGAAATCGATCGCTCGGTTCATTATTATTCTCGGCCGCTCAGATTCTCGAGTCCGAGTGCACAATCGATGAATTCCTGCTCCGTCGCTGGATTCGGAGCTCCTCTTCGAGCGCGATTAGGAGGAAAATTTCCATGAGGGATTTCACGCTTCTGTGGTCCTGACGCGCATGCGATGCTAGTGTAGGTGTAGTTTCTCGAATGTTTCAACCCCGCCGTCGCAGCCGATCGGCTCCGGGAAAGCTCACTTTCAAGACATTATTCCGGAGTCTTCGATGTGTGAATGAATCGATTCAGTCAGCGGAGCTTGACCTCGTTATCCCGTAGATTCCCTCACCGACATGCTTTTTCCCGTACTCACATATATAGACCGACTGGAATCTACATGTTTCAGTGTTGTGCTGTCTTCGTCTCTTCGTTCCAACATGAAATCCCACAACGTGCAAGTGTTTATCTGTCTAATCGTGATTTGTTGCTTGTCCACTCCTCGATGTGAAGCTCTCAAACTGAAAAAAATTAAGAAAGCAGCTCTAGCTGTCATGATGATGAACGCCGCCAAGCCTTCAGAGCCGGCCCCTCCAACGACGGACATGATGATGCATATGGACGGTATGACAGTTTTGCCTCGTTTTCATTTCCCTACTGATCCCTCATTGATCGTGCTGACAACTTTACTCTCTTCATTAACGCGGGAGCCTGTATTCCAGAAATGCACATGCCCATGATGATGCCGATGCCTATGCCAATGCCCATGATGATGCCGATGTCAGAGCCGATCAGGGCGGAAGCCCCGATCAAGCCTGACGACATGATGAAGGCTCAGCTCATGACAATGATGACCATGATGATGATGAACAACATGAGAATGAAGGAGCCTCTCGAGAGGGAAATGTCACCTCCCGCAATGATGGCACCTCCCGCAATGATGGAGGGAGGAATGGCTCCATCCATGATGCAAGCACCATGTCCACACAACATGCCGCTAATGTCGCCGATGTCACCTATGGCAGCTTAAAGCGCTTCGGAGTCATGAGACTTCGTGAATGTTGTTCGTTCTCACGGAATTCGTTCCACGAATTTAATTGGACCCGGAGAGAATAGTTTCTGTGTATTTGTACAGTGATTAAATTAGTCTTCGTCTGACTCGTCGTCTAACTTCGAGAAAACCACCCAATGTTGTGGTGGAGGTCCTTTCTCGATGACTCCGCGGATGACTTCATGAAACGCCGAAAATCTTTGACACATCAGTGGAGGGGAACGGGGTCCGTCAGTTCATTGAGAAACTCGTCTGGAAGAGACCAGGTATCTGCAGGGGAGAACAAGAGCCACCGATACGAGATTCCGACAAGATAGATGCCTACCATTTTTCCATGACACGAGTGGGTGCTATTCAGAATGAGGGGGCGTCTCACCTCTGAACGAATCCGGCGAGTGAGAGCCAAACGACCAAGGAAGCGATACGGATGGAAAAGCGTCGAACAGCAGGAGTCCGGACCCGGCTTATAACAACGTCCTGTACCCTTCACGGATTGTCGATTCGGACTACACGCGACAACTCAAAATGACCGCCATTATTTCTTCTTTGGACCGGGAAAGCCATCGGATGTTGTCACCGACTGCCTCTACTGTGCTCGTTGGTCAGCAGCTGCTTCACACTCGGAAAGAAATTCCCAACTCCCAACATTCACTCTGTGTTCTGCTGATCATTGAATAATTCTGCAGATTCGGACAATAAAATAGACGCGAGCCGATTGCTCTATTCTCTTTCCGCAACATTCCTATCGACGTAGCGATACCCTCGCAATCTCGGCTAGATATGCTCTCCATCGGTGTGACCACTCGCCTTTGGTGTGCCGAGGTGCGTCGTATCGACTTCTGATGATATCTTCCCGTCGGAACCATACATTCTCTTCGGAGCATCCTCTTGACTCCGGGATCCTATTCTTTCGGATATTTCTCCGGGGTGTCATCGGTGAGATTCTGCCTCCGGAGTCCAAGGCCTCGCTTTGCCCAGTCCCTAGTCCCATCCGTCGGCCATTGAAGGCAGGCATTTAATTGAAGCATAAGTAGCGCAGCACTGTTCCCTGTACCATTCTCCAGGAGACGTGCCCAGGGCTCTCTCTCGGAAACTACCAGAGGGCGCTGCTGGTACCGCTCTCGGCCAACAATTTGATGCTCAAAGTTTTGGGTTCCCCCCTCACGGCATAAGCACAGCTTTTTGTTCGAAATCTCCTTGTCTCATCGCAGGATGCGATATTCCTCAGATCGAGGGGTCTACCGAGCACGCGCCGCAGTGTTCAAATGATGGGACACAAACTTGCAACTCACAATCATAACGCGCGATGTACGAGGTTCATATGCGGATAGGTTTCTTCCATCGATTGAGTTCTTGGAGATACCCATTCTTCCCTTGTTTCTCGGCCTTCCCTTCGAAGTCAAGGGTATTTGACGGAGCGCGCTCGTCGACGCACACGGTCAAGCAATCGAATTCCGCGAGCTACCTGCCAATGTGGTGCACTCATAAGAAAAGCATATGTTTACTTTGTATCGCTGCTCCCGGTGTGTATAGGGGAGAAGCGCGTTCAAGTGGAAGCTGTTTGCTTTACTGATCTTGTCTCCTCGGCCGAATTCACCCCGTCCCATTGTGCCGACGCGGTGCACACCGATGGCCACCCCTCCCCTCCGGCGGTGGCGGCTTGCTTGGCTGACGGGCTGGTCGCTGGGTTGGTTGTCGCGAGCAGGGCTCCGAGTGTGGGGAGCCAAGTGGGGAGATGACAAATTGATTTACCCAGACAGCTCAAGATTAGCTAGTTCAGTCAGGGATGAAGCAGGTGAGAGTTGAACAAGGGAGAGATTGCTACCTGTGGTCGCCCGAGCTTCATTGAGGTCCTTCAGCGAACAGGTACCGAGCGCGGCAACATTCAAGCGAACCTTGAGTGCCGATTCCTGTTGACACGGATAGCGCCCCGAGTCGATAGATCGCCCTGGACGAAAGAGTGTTTACTCAGTCAGACTCATTGAGTTTCGTTCGCACTTTTCGATTCTTAGTGCTAACTCAGTCGGCGTTGGAGCTATTCCCGTGCTCAACGCTCGCTCATCACGAACGGCTTCGCGTCTCTTCGCTCTTGGTAACAAGAGGTCCTGCGCGGGGATCGTGCGTCGAGCTGATACAATTTGAAGGCACGTTCAATTTCCCCAACGAAAGCCTCTCCGACGATTCAAGAGACGATTCGAGAGAGGGTAGAAGAGAGTATGTACATATGCAGTATATCGGAGAAGCGATTGAAAAATCGAACTCCGCGACGCGTTTGTAGAAAGAACGAGCAGACACTCTCCGAACGCGTATGCATTCCAGTTTCTCTGAATGCGCTCTCCCTCTTCTTCCCAGCTTACTTTTAAGTGCATCTCGTATGATGATTGCAATTTGCATCTGCTAGCCGCCGCGGTTGCCATTGCGGCCACAATTTTCAAAAGCCGGTCGGTTACTCGGCCGCCTAGCAGGCCCTTCTTTCTCCCTTTCTGCCCCGATCGACAACAAGATGCTTCGCCATCGTGCTTCACGTCGATTCATTCGCTCTCGCGATAGCAAATTAATAGCATCAACACAAAAAGCTTGCAGCGCATCGCCTGCCGGAAGTAGGTGGAGGACGACGGCGGCTCGCTCGTTGGCGCTCGGCGATCTGCATGCCCTCAACCGAACAGACCCGGACTGAGGGAATAATGTTCCTCTCTCGACCTTCTCTGTGAGATCTCTGTCGGGGAGATTTGTCTTGAGCTAATGGCCGAGTTGGTGGCGAGTGAACTTGATAGACTTTGCTATTTCCGGTTTCGATGAGCTTAAAAGGATAACATCACCCTCTTGAATCTGTGTACTCGCTCATTGAAGAGATTAGCTCGTCTAAGTTAGAAAGAGAGCCTCCTCGACCTCCTGTCGCATTCCGCGTCCTTTTACCTCTGAATTCCATAAACGTAAGGCGACGATTTGGAAACGTGCATGGGTAGTATCGCGAAGACGATCCAAAGCCATGTCTGCATCTCCTGTTTTCGGCACGGAGGAAAAAGAAGGAGCTCCTTCGAACTTCCGGTCGTTTCGTGGATGTTGTGCGACGCGAGAGCTCGAGAGTAGCTGCGCGGCTCAGAGGAGGTTTCATTCCTTCAGATGTTCCTCGAATGCGATCAGCATATTTACTCCTTCCGAGTTCATATTTCGATTGAGTAAGTTTCTGCACCTTTTTTTGCATAATGTGGTTGCTATAGGTTCCTTGTCGTACATCTCTCGATGCGAGTGCGGCAGCGGCTTCGCGAGAAGAGAATTCGGGAGGGAGAATCGGAGGAGAAAGTGGCTTGGGTGGCAACAGCGCTCCAGCTCTCAAATTCATTTGATTGAATGCGAATTCCACGTCGGAATCGAATGCCGACGCTCCACGTCGAGGACTCCGGCGGTACGACTGTCTTCGCCGGATTCCGACGTACAGAATAAGGCTTCTCCAGAGGCCAGTGCGGGCACGAGCGTCGGAGCTCCGTTCGAGCTTTCTCTAGCGGGGTCTGCGCAGTATATGTATCAGCCTCGAAAAGAATGGGTCCCTATCGCTCATAAACACATTGAACTTCACTGGATGTCGTCATGAGATGCGGATATGACACTTAGAGGGCACACAGAGGAGTCGCCAAAAGACCCAGCCGAAAGATCCAGGCAAGAACTAGATGGCACCCCGGGAAGAGGAGTCGTTGTTATCCCGGTTTGTCGCGCTCATCACTCCCCACTTCCGGCAATATGGAGTGCAAGACATCCAAGGGCATGAGCGGAGTCTGGCATCTTCTGACATGTTGTTGGCATATTGTCAAAATTGCCTCACTGCTCGAGCGAATGACACTTCCTGCATCTTATATCGGCCAGCGAGCCTACTGATTCAGGCTGCCTAATACAACTCTGGGCGACATTGGTCGCTTCCCTGACGAGAGAATATAGCCCAGATAGCAGCCCAGATTTCCCAGCGAGCTGGAATGGATCGATGGGGATCGGAAAGAAGAATTAAAATTCTCTTGTGAATGATCTGTTCATTCTTTACTCTGTTTATTCATCCAGAAGACGTTCGCCAGCGAACGATCTAGGAATTCGGAGTCCTCGACGGACATGACGAAGACGATGTGACGTTCGGATTCTCGTCCGAACTCAGGGATGGATGTGGGCGTCGGCGTGACGGCTCGCCAAAACGGGGGCATGCGCATGCGTGTGCTCTCGGGCATGATGCTGAGCTTCGAGTTTCCTCAGAGCTTCAACCATCTTATCGGTGGAGTCGTTCGACGGCATCATGGCATTCATCTCCATCCCTTTGCTCATCGACCCCTCCTTCATGGCATTAGCCATCATCATATTCTCCATCATCTGGCTCATCATCATCATCTGTTGCTGTTGTTGTTGCTGCTGCTGTTGTTGCTGTTGCATCATCATTATCTGCTTCATCTGTTCCGCACCTGCTTGCGGCATAGCTGGCATGGTCGGCATCATTTGCATGGCTTTCATCCCACCGACGGGCAGCACCATCATCATCATCGGTGTCTTCAGCTCGTTGACATCTACACCGGCGGGTAGCATGACCATCATCTCGGACTGAGGCTGGAAAAAATGTGGTCTATAGCAGGTAATGGCTCCAAAGGGACATTTGCACTCTAGTCGGGGGCTGAGCAACCGCGATCGGATCAGGGCCCGCGTGAGCTCGAAAAGTAAATCAATGAATAATAATCATCATTGGTTTCCGTCTCTTCTGTACTACAAACCGATTCTCGTCTGAGAGGAGAGGAGCTTGAAGTGTGAATAGCGTATACTTTCCGATAGGGACACCCACACTAGAGCATTTGTCAGAGAGATTTACCGGAATCTGTACTCGTTATTCTGAGCGTCCAATACCTTGACTCTGAATGGCATACATCGAATTTAGGGAAAGCGATCTATCAGAAAAAATACGACGAGAATTCGATCCATGGTGATCGGTGCGCGAGCTGATCATTCACGATCGTCGCCTTGTCCAGAATAGAGAGAGAACGATTTCGATTCGGGAAGTCTCCCTAGTTTTCGATCTCGGTTTCCGGCTCGATATTCTCTCCCCTGTGAGTTTGATGGGAATTCATCCTTTTCAATGTTACCTTTTGTTGGAGATTCCTCAGCAGCAGGTAAGTGAGCGCGCCCTTTTCAAACTTTTTGGCCAAACTTTGTTCCAAAACTGAGGCGAGAATCACCGAGTAGAAGACTGTGTAAGCACGCATCCTGACGAGCTTCGGACGAGAGCTTGGCACCGAATCCACGACGAATCGAGAATGAATCGCCCGCAATTCGATCTGGGCCGATATATGTATGCTCGCCGATTGCTTAGCCCGTGCGGAAGTGTCGTGGAAATGGAAAATGGAACGGATCGATCCGCCTGAACCGGGAAAAGTGAAAATGGACTCCGACAGAAAAATGGAATGCGATGCAGTGAGACGAAATGTAGAATATTCAACGCGGGTATCTAAGTGTCCCGTGCTCATCGGCCGACTCAGATCCCGTTTCCGATCTGTTCCGGAATTTACTCCGGAGAGAAAAATTCTCCATTGAGTCGCGCGTCGGCTGCGGAGTGGAGGCCACTTGAATGATGCTGTGACGACACAGTTTCTCGAATTAATCAACATCGGAAGTGTCTCACTCCTCGGTACCTTGAGACAGATGGTGTACCTGATCTGTTCATTGAGTAGAGCTGTGAAGTTTCCGCGATTTCTCCGATATCGGGATCAAGATGCCCACAAATGCCTTTTCCGGTCCGAGGGAGTCGAAGAGATGCTTGGAGTAATTCGTGTTTGTCTTCCTGCCTGCCTGTCTGTCGTTCGGCCCGGAGCTCCCGTATAATCACCCCCGCCGTACCCGTGGCGTCTCAATGCGCGATTCGGTAGCTTCAATTCCAAACATTCATTAGGCGTCACCTTCGGAAGATCGCTTGGAATTATCCGTGAATGGAAATCGAGCTTTCCTCATACGGCGGGCTGGGACATTTTCCCCGCGAAGATCCTTTGAACATGGATGCCGTCATCCAAGTATTAGGCAACAAACGCACTTCCCATCGATGCCCCATCCCTAGACTATCCGTGGTATAAAAAGCAAATGCGAGAAATCTAGAGCAACCAATTGGAGCTTCGCCGTCAGTCAAAAACATTTCATTCCTCGAATACTGAAAACGTTGTGCGCATCGGTTTCGTTGACGCCCAGCTCCGCAGCGTCCGACTCCCTTCAAACTCGTCATGAAAATATCAACCCTCATAGTCTGCCTCGCTGCGACAGCTTGTGTCTCGCAAGCATTCCTCATGAAGAAGCTCAAGGAGAAGAAAGAGGAGAAGAAGGCGAAGGTAAAGTTTTTCGAGAGCGAACAGCGTTCGAATCGATTTCGCAGATGTTGAATACTGCCTCGATAAATCGGGCGCCCGAAGACTGATCTACTCCTTAGCTTAACCCGTCTGATATCGTCGACAGAAGCTCAGTATCCAGCCAGTGATCATGCCGTTGATCCTTGACCATCACGCGCCGATATACGCCCCACCGCCTCCGCCTCGACCCATCGTTGTCCAAGCACCCCCTGTCTATGTGGCCCCTCCACCGGCACCTGCTCAGCCAATCTACGTGAGCCGCCCTGTCGTGCATCCGCCAATCGTATCCGCACCGATCATCGCTCCTCCGGTGCCAGCTTTCGGTCCTCATCTCCCTCCCGTCCCTTTTCCAAGACCGGCACCGGTATTCTATCCTCATGTCCATACCGTCGGGAGACGTTAGAATTCATCGCCGCTCGTGATAAGCATTCCGTAGTCTACATTTCGTCATGAGATGGCCCTTTGATGAATCTAGTCGCTTTTTGTCTCGTGTTGCCAGCGTGTCCCGTCGGTTGTCTGTCCTTCGGACCGTCGATCCCCGGAGAAGATGGAGCGTCTTCCTGTCTCTCGAAAAATTATTTCGAGACTGCCTCGTTCCCTGTGTGAAGTCGATGTATAATGCTGTTAATGTTCTCGCTCATGTTCCTCCACGTGTTCTTATCATGCTCATTCCTCGAGCTCGTCGTGATCCGTCCGCTAATAAAAGTCCGAAGCCTGAATGTTGAATGAATCCGAAGCTCCATTCTCTCATCGAGGTGAACCCGGTTACCGCTAATTATCCAACCGGCCTAAATATCGTATTGGGGGGAGCCACGTCCAGTCGAGTCGGCTCGGTCTGGCACCCGAGCTCACCAGGAGGAGAGATATTTCTCCAGCTCTCTTGACACAGAATCGTTCTTTTCCCTCTCTTGCCCTTCAACAAATCCCCTGGTTACCGCGACATCACATGGCTCCAGGATTTCGCGACCTCGAGCTCTGACAGGCATAGTCCTTCGTCATCATGGTGAGATCGGCGGAATCCCGATGGGACTGATTGTGATAATTCGGGAGCCGAGCATAAAATTTGAGGGAAAGCAAAGAATCGACTGATTATGAGAAAATGTCCAGGGAGAGTTTATTCAAGTTCACGGGAGCTCTACCTGATATCTACTTCGCCTATCACTCTAAGTTAGTGACTGTCTCCATTGAGCCACACTCAGTCCCCATTCGGCATGTCGAACTCGTTGATATGATGGACTCTGTCCCGGACGACAATCACTTCGTTGGAGACTCTGGCGATCGGCGGCATCATGAGAGCAATGATTTTGGGTGGGCAGGGTTCTGGAGTCGGCACGATCGGCATCAGCATCGGAATCATCATCGCCGCTTCTGCGGGGGCGGGAGGCTGCATGGATTTAGCCAACATCC
This sequence comes from Galendromus occidentalis, assembly GCF_000255335.2. Lineage (NCBI taxonomy): Eukaryota > Metazoa > Arthropoda > Arachnida > Mesostigmata > Phytoseiidae > Galendromus > Galendromus occidentalis. Next base: position 928,952 of record NW_003805430.1, read on the forward strand.
CTGCGGTGACAGCTTTTTTCAATTTTTTCAGCACGAAAGCGTCTCCCGAGCCAAGGACTGTGATACTCAAGAGGGTGAGTCCGATAATGAGCTTTGCAGTCACCATTGTGTTGGGAGTTGCTCGTCAACGTCCCTCAGCGGTTTTCGGCTTTCGACTCTTTGGCACCGACTGCTTTGCTGAAGTCGGAGACAGTTGAATTTATGACATCGTAGCGATGAAAGAGCTACCATGACGAGTGCGAAGGTCAATGATGGAATAAGTTGGTCAAGGGAGCGTTTTCTCCTCTCAGTCAGCTAGCCATGCGTATCAATCCTATATTATGTTCCCGTCACGGAATTAGCGGGAACCAGCGCCAGCTTACCATTTCAAACTAATGCATGGACTCCTCAAATCCAAGTAGCAAGGCCGTTTCGCGATGTCTATCATGTACGCAAGGGTCGACTTCAATCCTCTCAATGGTATCTCGCAAAGATTCGTGCATACCTTCTGCCGTTGGCGATAGCTGCAGGATAACGAGCCCAGCCGCGACCGTTGCTCCTAGGTTCTAGAATCCACTTCCGGAAACGCACAGTCAAGCGTCCTTATCAAGCCCGCCGCCTCGGCAGTGAGGCTCCTGCGAGTATCACCCAGCACAATGTGATTGCTCGGGGGCCCGAAACTCAATTCGAGACTATTCGGAGGGGATGACTCGTGCACCGACATGACACTTCTTCAGCAACCCCGCTCATCACTGGGTCTTATGGAACGCAGATCACATCATCATATCGATCGGAGGAACCTCGAGATCCGCGTGGACAATAATTCGGAATCGGCGAGCTCCCCAGATATCATCAGGGGGTCCGACTGACACGAACGTCTTTGCGATAAATAAGAAGCTGGACTAATTATCGAAGATGCTCAATATGAGATGAATGTTCGGAAGCATCGGATGGAGACGACTCTCCGTCTCCCAGGGAAGCCTATCTGGGTCTATGGCACTGGTCTCGATTCGCGAAGCATACAGGACAGGTCACATTTAAGATCGACTGAATTTTATGACACCATATCTCCGTATACAAGGACTTTTTCAATGCCTCACACTCATAACATCCAGCTCCAGATACACTCACGGGGACTATCAAGGGGACATCACAAAAACATATACAATGTAGAACAAGCACGAGATCCAATACGAAACAACACGGGCACGCATTCCCACACTCTCAACTGAGCAAATATTTCTCTGTTTCTTTCCTAAAATCAGTGAATATGGAAGTTCCTGGGCGCAGGATGATGAGCCTGATTATGCTCCATTGCGTGGAGAGCTGCGAGAACTTGTCTATCGGACGGCTCGCCGGGAACATTCATCGTGCTTGGAGTGGTGGCCATCATCATTTTCATGGCGTCCATCATCTGTGGTTTCGCCGCCTGCTGCATGGCTGGTTCCTTCATCATGGTTTTCATCATCGGATTGTCCATCATCATCATCATGGTCATCATGGCCGAGTTCCCGCTCATCGAAGTCTTCGGGGGGTCCATCAATGACATCGGTTTTGTGGCTTCCATCATAGGACTCGGAGTGTCCATCATCATTGGCATTGGCATCATGATGCCAACCATTTGCGGAGGCTGTGGATCGTAGAAATTAGAGGCACTGGTCAATGATGTCCAGTTGATAGAGCTTTTGAGGACGACTCATTGCTTAAATCGGTGGAATACTCCTTGATGAATATGCTCAGACAGAAGTTTTGTGAGAATCACCTTAGGTTCGAGAGCCTTGATGAGGGCGTAGCTCCCGAGTGCTTTCGTGGCTTTTTTTAGCATGGAAGCCTGCGAAGCCGGAAGCATGAGTCCAGTCATCAGCACCGCAACTGTGGAGTACTTCATGTCGGATGACGATGGTTCCCGAATGTAAGGCGATCGACACGAGCTCATTTTTAAGACGGCAACCATCGGAATATGTCGGCAAGTGCTCTTCCCTCCCTTGACACTTTTCGAATTACAGTCATGCCGGGCTGTATTACGATCGCTTTCGACACACCAAAGTATTCATCCGTTGATGCGTGACTTGATCCGAGCCGTTTCGATATCTGAAGATTTCGTCCATTGCAATACAATTATTTTCCTCCGATTTTCCACTCGTCAAAATCAAAATGAATGCCATGGGATCCGGAATCGCTCGAGAGCAATATTTCGAGAAACAAGATGAGCCCTCTCCCTTGAGAGTACATATACCTACTACATGAAGGAATTGATTGAACGTTATATTCTCGAGCCGTATGGGAGACTACGGAAACGACTTCGACTAGCGGTCATCCCAAGGTTCGCGAGGCTCGTCTCCGCCTTTCGTAGAAACTTTTCCTCCGAAGCCAGGAGGAAAAAGGAGAACGGGACCACCGATCAGGCGATCGGTCGATGGACCGACAGACGCAAAGGAGCATCGATAGACAAAAAGCCGAGGAAGGAAGAGGAGAGCTTGTTCTCGTTGTTGTCGTTGACGGTAGCTGCGGAGACAGCGTTCTCTAGGCTATTTCACTCTGTTTCTTTCATCGCTAAGCCCACCATCACACTCACGCAGCCTCCGTCTTTGCTGATGGCAGAGGATCAGCGCGGATTCAAACAGTAAACTCTACAGATGAGATGCTATAACGCTTGGGTAGCGCCGGAAGAGTGACACGGCTCCCCGCCAGAGAGAGGTCCCGGCTCCCTGCTGCTTCACCGTGGTTTGCGCATGGAGGTAGCCCCGATTTGGAACTCTCCAAAAAACTTCGTTCAAGTACCAGGTGAACGGTCGGTAGATAGGGGGACTCGTTGATCTATATCCCGGGGATAAGAGGTAGCCCGATCCACAATCAAAGAATCCGCATTTTGGCCGCAGCCTCAAATAGATATTTATTGAACGCGTTTTTCTATTATTGTCAAGCGACGTTGGAGCTCGAGAAAATTGTCTTCGGAGGAGAATTCCGAAAATCCAAAAAAAAATATCTTTATCCTTATAAAACGGAGATGGGTTCACAAAAATTCGCCAATCCCTTTCCTCGGCTCGGCGGAACGAAACGCTCGATTGCGCCCGAGAGAAGCTATTGTTCCCACGTTTGCGATAAAAAGCCGACAATGAGCTTCGACTGAAGACGGAACGTTTGCTCGCATCCTACGATGCTCCGTCTGCGATCACCTCTTTTGATTTTATGTAGGAAATCACTTTCTGCTCCGATACCCATTCTGTAGTTTGAACCCTGATAATGAGAGGGAAGAAGTAATGGCAACAATGTCCGATTCCGGAGACGCGGGCGATGGATTCATAGCGAATCCGGTTTTTCGGCCAAGCAATAACTTCGCAGGAGCTTGCGGGACGCTTCCTCAGCTGAAATTTTCCGTTTCGAGTAAAGCTATTCCTTTCAGGTACCTGTCTCACGATGACATTAGGAGACGGGCTGTTTTTCGTGCTCGGCACGTCCTGCCACGCTACGACTGGGGTACCTGTCCTGGAATCAGAGTTCCTGGATCCGTTCTGTATCGTCGCGCTCGCCCTACATACAATCAGAGAGAGAGTTGCGTGCGTGGGACGTAGATTCCCCTATAATTTCTATCCTCAAGTCCGTATTGACCGTGAGATTGACAACGCCGACTCCAAAGCTCGGAGCCCCTCCAAGAACTGTATATCGGAGGTGCGAGCAATGGTCCTCAGGAAGGAAAGAGGTAATCCGCAGGACTCGGCCTTCGGAGCTACAGGATCGGTTTGATTCGCATACATCCCGACCACATGCGGACGTTTTTCTGTGCATCGATTGGAAAACAGATGCGATGTTTAGCTTTGATTCGCTCCCCCTAAGCCCCCGTGGCTCTCCATGGATTCAAAAACTCCCGGTCCTGCTATGGAAACGCGTAATTTATTCACCGCAATGAGCTCGAGTAGAGGAGTGTTTTTTTTTTGAAGATAGCGCCACTCGTGTTTGCTCTGATGTCTCCAGGTCGACAATTTCGGTGCGCGTTGTTCCTCTCTTCCGTGGACCATAGGCCTGAATAATGGTCCCTCGTCATCATACGGTTTTATTATTCGGATGTGTGCATTGTTTTGGAAAACCCGGATTACGCATTACAAGTACGATAAATAGTCCGTGTCGCGATATAAAGGCAGCCCATCGGCGGAGTTCCGAGGGATCTGGTTCCCCCGGGTCCTCGAGACTTCCACAATAATTCCTCTTCCTCAGAATATCCCGCCGAGGAAGCGCCCGATATTCGGATTCTTGCCATCGACTTTCCATCGAAGATATATCCTGTGCAAGGAGCCGGTAGCCTCAACCTTCATTCGGGAAAGCGCTTCACAGGATTTCTCTAGGTGCTTTGTGTACCATGATCGTTTGTCCAACGTGAACGGTTCCCGCTTTAGTTATCGAATGATTACACGCGAGCAGGGGTCGCATTTTGTACTTGATCAAACCTTCAGCGCTGCGATCGATCCGGTACCTGTTGGGATACGGAGTCTCTTTATAGCGCAATATTGATAAGCGTTGCCTGCACCATCGTGAGCTGCAGAGAATACGCACTTTCGCAAAGTTGTCAAGGGTTCCTTGTCGGTTCTTATTCCTGAGTCCGGATTAATTGTGGTGAGTAAACATCGTTCGCATCGTGTGTGGAATTCCGTTTCCACGTCACCTATCACCATCCTTGTCCAGAAATCCTCTTCGAAGGGATATTTTGTTTCGACGAGCAAACTCGGTCGGAAATTCCGATGCGATATGTTCGCGCTTTCGGCGTCCTTCAGCATCTCCACAAGGTTATCAACGGATGCTTGAGACAGGATGTTGAGCTCGCTAGCATCTTGGAACCGATCCTATGAGAGCAGACATATACAACTGGGAGTTTCCTTCACTATGACATATCTGATCCAAAGAACCATGGGGTGATCGGATGGCGACGAGCAAATAGGAACAGGCGATCGAGAACCCTACCGGAGCTATCCAATGGCGCTTTCCAACAAGTGAAATCAATCTGACCACGGAAACTTTCCGCTTCAAATAACGACTGAACCAATCAGAGACAGCGTCGTCGACATACGTCGCGCTGTACGGATGATCCTTGTACCATGTCCTGGAGAACAAATGGGCTCTCCGTTAGATGGGGAAAGAGATGGATTCACTCAGATAGCCCAACTCGAGGAATGAATGGGGAGCCCATGAGCGCCGTTTCTATTCGAGCGCTTGTTGTTTCTATACGGCGAGCGAGGGCTCGAGGCACATGCATTCTCTCCCAGCCGTTAGGTACTCACGTGAGCTGTAAAGTTCTCTGAGGCTTCTCTTGTTCGTGATCGAGTTTGATTTTGAGCAATTCCATCAGGCTGTCTGGGTTTTTCGAGCTTATCTCCAAGCAATTATCAGCCTCGTTGAACTCCGTGTGCAGTAGAGAGAGCGTCGGCTCTTGTCTACCGGTCAGGAAGGTTCCCTCGGCATCAATGAGGACAAATTCTCTGAAGAATGAATATTCGTGAGAAAGACACAAAATCGCCGTTGACCTGATCGTGTTCATGCCAAATGCTCACCCCGAAACCCAAGATTAGGGATTTCACGCAGCGGAGCGAAAGCGAATTCTCCGCGCTGGTCCTCGCGCGGTGGGCTTCGTTCGGCATGTTTCCGTGGAGCGTATCGTCAATCTCCTCGAGAAATTCTATTCTTCTTGCTGAATCTATTTCATTTCTCACGATGTTCCTCACCTGTCTTTGACAGATTTGTAGGACACGCCATCGATATTGATGTCGGCTGAGCTGACTTCGATGGGCGGGACCGATTTGATTGGGTAAATGAAAATTCTCTTGATTTTACCGCCTTCCTCGAGAGGCCCTGCCCTCCTCTTCCGGTTTTGATAGAGGAACAGTATTGCCGCAGCTGAGGCTACACAGAGCGAAGCCGGCAGTAGAGGAATGTTGTTCACGGCCGTTCCCATCCGAACTTCAATTTCAAGCCTTTCTACCTGCAGCCGTCGAGGACAGAACTCTCATTATCCAATTTAGTTTCGCATGAATAAGTTCACGGCAGTATTGCACGCAGCCTCAAAAAATGAACTTACAGCCCAAAAACTCTCGTCGCGTTTGCGGTGCGGCAATGGGGGGACTGTCGCGAGACGCTCGAAGAGCATGAATAGCCGACTCGAGCGAGTAAGATAACAATCGTAAACACCGCTGCGCAGAGCGAGTCGCTCCAGGGGCAAGCGAGAGAGTTCAACGGGGTCTACTCGTCAAGGAGATCCTTCCAGATTACGGCTCTTTCGGGATCGACGTCATGGCGTCTCGAAGATTGCGAAGCACTCTTCACGCAGAGCGGACTGAGCGTTGCCGGTGGCTCGAAAGATCTTATTCCAACGAAATGTAGTCGCTACTCATCTATCAATGATAATAATCGACCGATTATCGATCGCATACAGCATGGAAACTGCGCTCGGAAGGTCACTGCCCCGTTTATTCCAATGTCGGTCGGAATTTCACAGGAGATCTCGAGCTGACTCCTCGACGAGGACCGTTTGTCCGACGTAGATCGTGTCAGGGGACCGGATATAGTGATGACAGGCAAACAGAGGCATGAAGTTGTATTTCGAGATCCCAAACGCGCTCCGTTCCACGCGGAACCTGAAAGATGATCGAACAAAATTTCAGTCAATAGCCCTTAACTTACATTACACAGTCGCAGAGGTCATGGAGGAAGAGGGAGAGCGACGCCCATCCAGATCTCTGCCGAATGAGGTTTTTTTATACCTAAGGAAACGCGGCATCGACATGCGACCGGAATGCCCTACTCGAGCACACCTATGTGGGTCGCTAACATGGACACCCGACTCGTCATGTCACATACGCGAGCTTATACCTCTCTCGGAAGTGAGAGCGCATTAGCTCGACTTCAGAGATTCCGACTCTCTCAACCTTCCCAAGCGCGTGAACTTCACCAGTTGCATGCAGGCCGATACGTACTTCCGCAGAGTCACAAGAGGCTCCTTGTCCGTTTTCAAACCAGACTCCGGGTTGATTGTGGTCAGTTGGCATCGGGTCGTGCGTCTTTGAAACTCTGTCTCGGCGTTCCCGATTTTCACTCTGACCCAGAAATCTTCTTCGTGCGGATACTTGGTCTCCAGGAGAATGTTTGGACGAAAATTCCGAAAAGTGACGTTTGCGCTCGGATCTCGGATCAATGCCACGAGATTCTCGACGGAGCGATCCGAGAGGATATTGAGCACGGCCATATCTTGGAACCTCGCCTGGAATCCGGTTCGTTTCTTCAACGGAGGAGAATTCGGGCAGAGTCTTTTTCCCTCTGGAGGGCGCGATCTGGCGCGGACCCCGTGACGAGCGTGCAATTTGTCTCGCACAAGTAAGTAGCGTTTTTTTAAAGGTTGTATGTGTGTTTTTGTTAGACGTAGACAGACTCATCGATGCAAGTCCGGATGAGAGCAATATATCTCCTCACTCACGGGGCTCTCGATGGTCCCGAGTTTGGACAAGACTTTGAGCCGGACGACGAGGACATTCTTGTTCAAGTACTTCGAAAACCAAGCTCGGACCTTCTCGTCACAGGCGTAGGCTTCGTACGGCCCGTTCCGGTCCCAGGTTCTGGAATAGCGGATCACCTAAAGATCAGCTCACGAGAATGAGAAATAGTCATGTTCGGATTATCCAACGTAGGTGGAGCCAGATTTCGGACATTCAGCCTTGAACGCCTGGATCCTGGAGTCGATGAGCGAGCGCTACTGCGTGTACTACCCGCCTCCAACATACCTGACCTGGAGGACCCTCGACGTATCGACTCCCTCGTTGGATCCAAGAGGCACCTCGAGAATATCTAAGTTCTTCTGAGGATCGTTCGAACGGATTCGCAGACAATTTCTCTCAGTGTCGTAGCTCAGATGAATCAGCAGCAACGAAGGCTCCGTGCGAGCTGTGATGAACTTGTTGCCATCATCAGCGTCGAGGAGAAGAAATTCTCTGGAAGAGAGATTCAAACCCGTTAGACCGACGGATGCTCATCGGACTGTTGGGAAATCCGCGAGTTTCCAGAGGCGGACCTCTACTATCATCGTCCTTTACTCGAGCGCTTGGCGATCTCTCTCACGAACGTTTCACCTGTCCTTCGTTCCCTTATACTTGAGACCGTCCAGTGTGAGATCGGCTGCCTCGACTTCAAGCGGAGGCAAGGACTTGATCGGATAAATCATCAGTTTCTTGATTTTGCCGCCGATGCGCCATTTTCTCTGCCGATATCGAATTAAAGCAGCGTAGGATGCGATTGCCGCTCCGACGCAGACTGCTATGGGTACCGCCACTCTCATTTGCTCGGTCGCCGTCATTTGTTCTCTCTCGCGAAAGCCGTGCCTGTGGGAGAGATCGTTCTCTGGAAGATCAATGGAAAACTTCAGAGCGCGGAAATCGTCGCTCCCCGATCGGGCCTCTCACGGACACCAGAGTTCCCTCGCACTGCCCTGTCGAGAATTTTCCCGGAGCTACGTCGCGCGCGCATTGTCCCTTCTCCCAAGAGCAGAGGCTACAAATCGAATTTGCGAAAATACTCCTAGAGCGCTCACCTCGTTTGGGAGTTTCGGGAATCGCCAACCGATTTCTCGAAGACCAACTGTCTCTGCTCAAAACGCGGAGCTATCGATGGAACGAGGAAGAGACAGCCGCCGATAGACGAATGACCCTCTCAAATGAACCCGTGGATAGAGAGGATGCAGACAACATTTCTCCTCTCTTGATTCCTTCGTTACGTGTTTTCCCTCGGTGTTCGAGCGTGGAAACGATGCACGTTAATCTGGTTGTGATCGGGTGATCAGTGGTTCTCTTGAATCGTTCTCATCGTACCTCCATCTACAGGGAACACTTGAGGTGCGTCAAACGGGATGGAATTTCCCGATCGCAAGTACTTTCCGCATTGAACTTTCGAGGGGACCGCGGTGGAGGATGAAGAGTAAGGAGAGCGAGCAGGTGCACATGTCTTCACGCATATGATGATGAGTGAATGTATGATGATTCGGTCGGGCACGCTGTTTGTATTCAAAGTGTTTTGCACGAGCAACAGCTGGTGCGTCGACAAGACGCTTGTTCGAATGTAATTCAAGACACCGACCAGCCAATCGGACAAGTGACCGACAACCAAGTGGTCGCTGAAACAAGCTATGGTATTCACTCTTGTCGATGCATTCTCGTGAGGATAGGAAGCTGTGAAACTTGTGGGAATTCGGCTGATTCTCGTTTGTTTCTCGAGTGTTGCGCTATGAATGCTGCTGAAAAGCACGTTCCAAAGCGCCGCTGAACCGCACGCCTATCCCGAGAGGCCAAAAAGCTATGAGCTACGCCATCGATCGAGAATGACGTGAATGCCATCGCGAATTACAGTAGAGAACCGCCATGGGGTAGTGGACTTTCGTCTGAAACGAGCGAAGCTTCCGAGCTCAACCCCGGTGAAGATTTCGGTTCCGAAGGTTCGATTCCGGCTATAGTTTACCGGTATTCCGGGTAGGGACGATTCCGAATCGAAGCAGGGAGGCGCCCTCGCACCGTCGTTTTATTCTCAGCGCTCCGAGACCCCAGCGAAAGCGAGCTCACACTCTCAGAATCGAGCATTCGCACCTAGGGGGAAACCTCGATTGGCTGGGGGACTCGATTTCATGGCATTCCTCTTGGTATCGAGCACTTTCGAGACTACTATGGAATTATGCGTGGATTTATCTTCACTACGGTTCCTGGCTAAGCCCCGATATTGTTCCAATTCACTCGCTGCCAGAGGATTCCGCTCACAGGTACTGGGGACCTTCCCGCCAATACTCTGCGGCTAACTACCAGCCGATTCAAACCCCTTTCCCTGATTCAGATTCTTCCTCGGAATAGTTGTCTCCGAGGGGCATCGCGCACTTTCCTTATGACTCAGACAGTGACCTCAGGCGAGGAGCGAAGTGGTTTTCTGTAAGCCAGAGAACCTCTCGGTCATCGAGAATTCGTTCAATTCTCTGATCGAGAGCTTGACAATGGGTTCGGCTCCTCGGCAAAGGCTGCGAAATCATCAACCGCTACCGTTCCCGGTTTGCTCTGGAGCTTCATTGGTGCTTTGCGTCAGTTTTGGGATCATTTTCGATGCGCTTTCGAAAAGGAACGAGACAGACAGCGGTTTCTCTAGCAGAGCTGAAGCTCCCACATTAACTTGCACAGAGGTGGCCCATGCACGAGGCTGACACGCGACTTGCGCGCATTCGCTCGTGTCGCGGCCCACGAGTGATTTTTGATTATGCATTGAACTCAACACAGTGGGCGGTGGATTGCGATAGTGTCACGGAGTCATAAGCCTCAAGTCTCACTCCTCGCCCTTGACTACAGGAGAAGCGCACCCCGGCTCTTATCGAAGATTGCTCGCATCATAGGTGCGAATTTGAATCAAAGTGAAAAAAACTCCAATTACGCGTTTTGCTCTCAGGTCATTATATCATGGCACTACATGAGGAGTCACGATTCGACTGCCTGCGACTCCTAGAGCACATTGGTCAGCGTTCCCTCTCTCCCAAAATTTGTCCCAGAGATTGAGCTGGGGAAATTCCGGCAGGCTCTGAATCGATCTGTTCGGAACGGCTCATGGTCGTGAATCAGGGACTTTTGCGTTGCTGCCACGGATCTCGATATTCGCGTGCCGGTCAGGGCACGGTCATCGGGGCTAAGTGGATATCGGTGGACTACTTTATTAGGCATGAATCAATGTCGGTGATGCTTGAATAGGCCGGTCGGTTCACTCGATAGCTTGTCGTCGTATGCTTGAATCACGAGCCATCTTGAGTACATTAGTTGCTCGAGTGAAGCATTTGCTGGTGCTCGAGCGGGAGTTGGTCCGCTGTTAACATCGTGGCCGGAAATTGGCTCCGTCAGGCGTTTCCGTTTTGCAATGGTCCCTTGTTTATTGATGCACTTTCCTTAAACTGAGCCTAAGTAGAGCACAAATAGAGAACGACACGCTCCGTCGTCTTCTTCCCCAACGAGCGAATGGATGAGACAGCCTTCTATATAAAAGCCCAGCGTCTCTGTATTCTCGATTCGATCTTGACCCAATTCTGCGAGAGTTGTGCTCCGCAGATTTCTCATTTCTGAGGGTTTCGAAGGTTTCTACCGAATTTCCCAGGTACGGCGGACGCGGCGAGAGCAAGGGGAATTTTCAGCAGAAATGATTCTGAACGCCTCGAAAAGCGCATAAAATATGGAGAATTACGTTGGAGAAATTCCTTGACGAAGAAGTCCTTCGACCCCACGCTGGCGCTGGTATAAGCAGCGGGTCCCTGCTGATAACGCGAGCCACCATCGGGGATGGCAGAATGAGGAGCCTTGGATCCTCTATACGGTATCATCTCCAGACTTCCGAATGCAATCGATTTCCATTTGAAAACTCAAATCCCAGTCGAGGTAGAGCTCCTCCGTACGGCCGAGATGACTTAACGGAGAACGTTTCGCTTCACATCGAGCCGCGAATTTCAAAAACTTAGAGACACTTTAGAGCCTGTCGTGGAACTATCCGCCCTCTCGAACGAATGGTCGAGTGTGCCAGCTTCCAAATTGAACGACTTTATTCTCATTTGCACGGCTCGACGCTTTCGAAACGGTCTCCAATCCCGGGACAGCTTGCGACACCGAGAAGACCGCCGCGACAGCGACGACCGCTAGCGCTTCTCGGACGTTCCGAGAGAGCAGCGGCGGACCAGGTCTCGACCGACTGCGATAAGCAGGGAAGGCACACATGCACCAGCGCTCTCAGTCCGAACGAGGGACGTCCCCCTCAGACAATTCCCATGTGGAACGATTTCAACGCGCAAAGATATTGGCGCTCCCGAGCTCCTTAGACGGTGTTGCATCCATGTTAGCGGAAAGAGAGACGAGGACGTCAGACTGCTGAAATTATTCGGCTTTTTTATCGAAACATCGAATTTCCGAAGTTTCGGCAGACAATGTTATGGGAAAGAAAGGCACCGCGTGATTATTTCCCCTACGCGAGCAGAAGCCCGGGAGAAAGGGTTCCGCAGTTTCCTTGATTCATAGTGAATAGAGAATAATAAGTGTCTGCGAATCCTGCCGCTCCTTGCTCCCGCGGGGCGAGTGGAAGCTGCGGCCACGGTTGTGGCGCTTAAACTCAGCAATCCGTTAAGCGTGACTACGAGATTTGAAAAAATAATAATTCCCCGTCTCTCACTCTCGCTTTCCTCGTCGTCGCCAAAGCAACTTCGCCTCGTCCCCAAAAACGGGGCGTCGAAATGACTTTTTTGATGAGCGAGTGACTTCTCTGCGCTGAGTTTCTGAAATCTGTTCGACTTCTCAAGGGAGGGATTTAAAAATCATTTACGCGGCGGCAGGCTTCCACACTCACTCAACTCTAGGAGCAAGCGGACCAACTGCTGCTGCTGCCGCCGTCGCCGCCCCTCCGGCTTTCGCCATCTCCGCAACAACCATAATCATCATCACCATTCACTTGATAGCGGAGGGTGTCGCAAATACGCATCACCGCAAAACGATAACAGGCCGACGAGTTGACGAACTTCTACGGTGTTCATCAGAAGCCCTTCACGGGGGACTACAGCTTATGCCCGGCTTAATGCTGGACGGAAGGCCGTAGAGTTTGCGTTCATTGACCGACTGCGCTGCATGCAAGGATGGGGGGACAGGCTTCCTGGAGACACTTCCTCGTCGGCCCTCGATCGAGACCTGAAGACACGTAAATCGAGTAATTGCTACCGGGGAGAGGAAAAAATCAGAGCACAAACAGGCAGGGTCGCGCGAGGCAGAAAAAAACACAAACAAGCTCCGCTCTTCTAACAACAATACGGCAGCGGTAGCCGACCGCAGGAGGAAATCACGTTCCTGTACAGATTGTCCCCGAGCGGGAACCATTTTGAGACGTCGTGGAATCCGACGAGAAAAAAAACTCAGTTCTGCATCGATTCAACGGGAAATGAGCTTGATCTAACCTACGACTGCCCAGTCCTCGTAGGAGGGGCTGCAGCAATAGTTTTTTTTGTGTTATCGTCAAAGTCGAAATCCCAGAGATTCAAATCATCCGATGGTGGGCCGAGGGCGCCCCGGCTCCGACATGAAGGTGACTACTTGGGAAGCACGGAGCTATCAGGAGCGAACTGAGGGAAGTGGTTGCTAAAAAGGATGAGCATACGAGACTGGTTTCGGGGAGAAAAAAGAACACCCTGCAGCACGATTCGTTCCTTGCATCGAGAAGCAGTAAGATCCTCGAACGAGCGTAATCCATCAAATCTCTGAGACGACCCCGCCCTCTAAGCTTGAAATCAATGCGATTTGAAGATCGAAAAATTTACTCTTTCCACTCAGCCTAATAGAGCCGACTCGGCTGCATGCGTTACTGCAGCAGTTCGCTCGACAATAATGTACTAGATACCGACACACTCTTACGCATGCATGTCACTGGATCTTCGATAGACACTTGAGCGTCGAAGTAGGTACAATTGTGTTTGACTTTTATTCCTCGAGCGGTGCCCACCATATTCCCTCAAGCCTCCCCACGGGGCAGAAATCGCAAATTTTCAGACGGTAGCCAGATGAGAGGGAGGAGAAGATCCCTCGTTGGTTTAAGCGATCGAGTTGAAATATTCTCCTGATGAGCGAAGTGAAAAGGAGAGCCCACTCACAACAGTGTGGCGAAACGGAGCGACAAGTAAGCTGAGCCTCCGTCCGTGCACCCGCCTAACAGACAACCACCCACCCACCCGATCGGTCGGTCGCTTGCCTGCGTGCCCGGCACACTGGCCCCGTGGAGCCGCCGCCGCACGAGCGAACGAGACACACTCGAAGCGACAGATTGGGACCAGCAAGCTCAGGTTACAGATTATATTTAGCGTAGTTGTTATGTAATTATCTGCAGATTAACATAATGTAGTTTCTCTAAGCGGATTACAACGGCCTTCGAGGACAACCTGAGTTCGCTCCACACTTGTCCTGACACGCGACTCACACAAGCAGTTTTCATAACGCCTCCTACATATTGAAGAAGAGATAAGCAAACTCGATGAAATCCACTTGTCGGCTCTCTGTTTCGAGTCGAGACGTGAATTTCTCGAACATCGAGTTCTAGTTTCCAGTATGGAAGTCGAGGAGCTCGGTGTCGAGTGGAACGCCGGTTTAGCGACGAAAAGTCCCGTATTGACTCAGAATGAATATCGACATAATTTTCCTTGCTCGGCTTTTTGTGACGGGTTCGACGCCCCGGATCAGAGCGCGGATGATGGAGATTGGTGTAAGGACATCAAAACCCAAACGCAGATTCAATGCACGTCGTTCGGAGCTGAAACGAGGTTTCAGGGATCGGGGCAGAATGACGAAAACGAGATGATGGAGTCTCCATTCGAATCCTACATGATCCTCAGGTTTGGCTGATGTCCCCACGGCTCACCTCCGGGACTCCTCCGTCTCCCTCGACGTTCGCATGCAGCTGAATGTGCTACGACCGGGAAGCCATGTAACCGTGTAGAGCCCGTGCTGATGTTCTTATCATATCACATCCCGCAGATGATGTATGTCTCGAGCTCGGCGCCACACCCTGTTTCATCGGGGATGAAGATCGGCGGAACTCCTTTACCTGCCGGCAAAACTCACGGACGACATTCTCTCCTGGATTCGGATGTTTCGTTGGCGATGAGGCGAGGGTCTGAATTATCTAATTGCTCTCCGGGTAGAACAGAAGCAGACGAGGACGACTTCGGCACGCGCTGGGCTCCAATAGGCAAGAGCAGAGTCTCGACGTCGGCACGCTCACTCACTCACACATACATACATATACGCAGAGTGTGAGATTGGAAGGGTCTGACTAACTGACTGGCGGGCTGGCTGGCTGCCTGACTCTGTCTTCTCAGGGCTTAAACGTGATATTCCGGTAACGAAGCTTTGATCCCTGAGGGCTTCTTTTAATCACTTCGGCAGGAACTCCATCACGAATGAAATAATAACAATCGCTTGGCCTGATTATGACGGACGGACTGCTGCACCGAAAGACCGACACTGACTGCTTCACTCGCTCGCTCGTCGGTGGGTTGGCTGGTTGACGGTCGCTGCCAACGACAATCTTTGCTGCCGCCGCCGCCGCACCATCGCAGCCACCACCATCGCTGTTGACGAGGAAAGCCCGGGGCGAGGGCCATTAGCATAACCAACCAGGAACGGAACTTCGCAAAACTCTGTTTAATGACACCAAACCGGTGTCAACTGAGAACAGAGTTCATTGCTTGCAGATTGTTCGACCCGTGATCTTTCCTCAGAGATCGCGGGCTAGCTCAGCGCATAATCGCTCGAGAAGAGATCCCTTCTCCGTTGTCCGTCTCCTCCAGATGGCCGATTTCCGCCGAAAATCCGAGGCGTTGTTAGAGTTCGTTCACATTTCTCGCTTCTCAGAATTTCCGAACTGGAGCCCGATGCACCGTCGACAGTGAGACTCTCCGGAATGTGAGCAGCAGCCTCCTCTAAACTCGACATTCCCGATGGCACACAAGACAAGGAAGAATTTGCAGCGAAATCACATTGAAAATATGTTCCTCCGGAGCCGTTCGCGCAGATATGATTGATGCACGAGGATAAATTGAGTCCGGCGTGAATTATTCACGGGGCTTCCGTACTTAATCAGCCTGGGCCGCTTTGTTCCGAGTTATGTGCCCATGCGGGGGAGCGAAGAATTAGAGCTGGCTTGCCTCCAAGCAGAATGAGCCAGACCAACGAACTCGTGGGGAACTATCAACATTGGTTAAGGGAACCATTATTCCTGTTGTTAGGCTGAATGATGTCTAGATATTGAGTTATTCGTCGTTCAAAGCCGGCGGCCCACGAGCTGGCTTGGATTCAAGACGGGCCGACGCTTCCGTTTGTATGGGAGTCGGCCGAGCAGTCTCGCATTGTCGGGAGGATACCATCGTCGGGATACGGGAGCTTGGTAAGTTCGGCATCCGTCATGCCAGGATGGAGCTCGAAGATATAGTTTGTTCGGTGGAATCACGGGTCCCCTGATCGATTCGAGACAGAAAACTGAAGTACGAGAGCGATGACGATCCCCTGAAATCGTTGGGAATCTCATCTCTCCGACTCGATTCGCCCGTGGGTCGTGTTTCGTCATTGAATTGAGTTCCGCGAGACTCCGATGCCTTGCTTATAGAGACCGCTCTATCGAGTGCTCAAGCAAATTTCCCCGGTCTCCACGTGTCCCAATGTTAAGCAATGAAGTCCCGACAAGCGAACAAAAGGGGACACCCGGAAGGGGTGCGAGAGAGCTGCGCGCTGGCTAGGGGCGAGCTTTGACGACGGGAGTGATCAAGAAGAGGAGCAAGATAAGCGAAACTATTTTCCCATTGTGTTGCAAATTTATGTGTGTCGAGCGAGTCCCGAGCAACTAGGCTGACAGATGACGGGATGAACTTAGAGCCGCTGCTTCCTCCACCGTCGGCACGAGACTTTGTCATCGTCTCACTCTGCTCAGTCGGGCCCCTTCTGGGATTGCATTTCACACTACTTGCTCTAAATCGTGGAAATCAAATCTCCTCTGCTCTCGTTCTAAATGACGGTGCCCCACCCGTTCCATTGCTTCGTTGATACCTACTACGTGGCCCGCAGAGGGTACGTTTCTCGGAATTCCATTCGAGGGTTTGATTATCCGAGCAGCGCGCGGCGACCAAGTCGGTTATTCCGCTTGGACGTCCGTTATAATCTAGGCATGCGCCTAACGAGGTCCAGGCCGGTGACGAGGTCACCGAATCAAATCAGGCTTGGCGTCCGTCGGTTCGTTAATTGCAGTCATTCACTAATTTAGATGCTAATCCGGTAATAACATAAGGTCGTGTAATGTCTTCATTTTCTGCCCCTTCCCGCGGTCTCCCGCAGAGTTGTTCTCTCGTCTCGCAGCTCCCCGCTGAGCGTTGGTCCCGTCTGGAGGGTTCGGCAGAAGCGCATCTCCTCGATTTTCGACACATCAGCTAATTTTTTCTCCCAATCAATGACCCGTGTAGTAGGTTTTTTCCCCACGCTCCTCGTATCTTCGTGTCGTCCTCGACAAGAGTTAAGTAGAGCCATGATCCCGGCAAGTTTCGATTCCCGGTACTTCATGCTCTGTATTTTCTCCGGATGATGCAACGATACCGGATCTTTGCGGCGCCGCGACTGAAGAATGTCGAAATGGAAAAATAAGGAATACGGTCTGACGCTTCGATGTAGAAATTCCTGCTTGGGTTCGACATTCGGGAAGCCGTTGCGAAGCGTCTGAAGCGATTGCCCGTGCGTCAGGCAGGCCTCGGGGGAATCACAGAGTGAGCGATTGGCCCCGGGATTCGGAATTATTCGCCGCTTCAGGACTGGGGATTCACACCGTAGAAGATTGATCAGATCCGTCTCGCCTCCAACCACCAGGCAAATTTCGGTTCATTCAATTCCTGCGTCTTCGTTGTACGGAACAAGTGTCGCAACTCGACGGAGCTTGTCCTACCGCGATGATTTTCGAAGGCTCAACGGAGGTATCGCGCCGCGGCGACCATCCACCCTCTCTCTCCTTCGCCTTTTTGGCCTCGATGTAGCCCCGTCTCCGACCCCTCACTACGAGCCTGAGTGGCGACCGGGCGGGGAGCTGGCTCGTTTCGTTCTCTCAACACCAGTCGCCCAATTACCCCCGCGTGAAATAAGTCGTTTGAGCGAACGAAGTGTACTCCAAGTTCACTCAATCTACACTCTAACACACACAATTTCCTCATTCCACTCCTCTCGGTGCATGTGAGGAGTACTTAGCCCGGTCCCCAGCACCGCAGTCGACAAGCAAACACTCCGCTTGATACACATACCGCACTCAAGCCTATTCGCACCTGTTGGGGAGACACCTTGTCAATGCCGCAGTGTTTCTTTTGCCACTAATGATTTGATTGACAACATGTTGTTGGAATGAATTGAGCATCAACTTTATTGAACAAAGAGCTTTCATTGTATCAGAATACGATTAGCCATGCTGGCGGATTTGGGAAAGCATGAGTTTCCACATGAACAATGTCTCCCAAATGTTCCAGAAACATCGTCCGAAGAATAAGAAATCAATGAATTCATCAAATTCTATAGTCTATCATCATTATTGCACTATATACGCTTGCGTCTAACGATGGGTCCTCCTCAGTTGAGTGATTCGTCTCTCAGAGTGTTTTGCTTCCTTGAGCCTCGATCATACACGAGCTTCCCCGATGGAGGAGGAGAAATGTACGGCCATCTCGATTGCATTCGGACGCTAGGACTCCACGTCAAGCCGGAGGAATTCGATCGACATCATCATCATTGTGGTAACGAATCGTGAAAAATACTATGCCTACATTCTAATGAGTGACCGCGTCAGATATGCAGAAGGCCAAGAAACAACGATAGGAATCTCCGGCGTCCTGGATAACTCCGTTTTTTGCAGTCCACGTTCGAATAGACGGTATCCGAGCGTCACTTCTCCTCTACGCTCCTAGATATTCTCCTTCGTGATCACCAAGTCTCTTAGCATCGTACCCATCCTGATTATTCGTACCACGATATTCATTAGGTAATATCTATCAATTAGCAGAGATATCGGCGTCCTCCCTGAGCTAGGTGACTCGAGTCGCTGACTCGCGCTCGATCTATGGAAAGTCGCAAGCTTCGATTGAGAAACTGTCTCACAGCACATACCCATCATTCCGAATCGGAAACTCCGCATGACGCCATCAAGTCTACTTCCGCGGAGACTCGACTCCGCAAGACTCTACTGGAAGACAGAGCGCACTGGCAGCAAGTCGAAGCTTCGCCGCCTTATAGTCATTCAATCAGATTCCTGAGACGCGTTTTCTTCAGAATGGCTGAGGTTATGATTGTTATTACTATTGTTGTTATTGTTATTATTACTATTATTGTTGTTGTTGTTGTTTGTGGTCGAGACAGCCGACGTTTCTTTCAGTCTACTCCGAAGATCCGATACCCCCAAGGATGAGGAGACATCGTCGCTGTCGTCAGTCGCAGAAACTGTAAGTCCATACGTTTTCATGATGTGAGGGGCTGACTACGTTATACTCATCGCACTCAGGAGCAACTCGGAGCTCTGGATTAAGACTGAATCGTCAACTTACTCGGTGTCTTGGAAGCTGTGGGAACTTGACAACACGCACAGAGAGGATGCGGATGGTGGAAACCTTTTAGGAACGACGAAGTCGGAGGTAAGTACATCGGAGGGAAGGGAAATCTCGGCGCACCTATGCCTGCTCCGATAGAAACGCCTAACCCCTCTACAGCGCTTTGCATTCGCCTGGAAAAGGTCGATAATTAGGCTCATCATTCTCAATCGCACCGAGATACCGTTCCTGGAATCTGCTGATCGGCTCGGAGCAGCCGGATCTCAGAAGTTAGTTCGAGGAAAAATCGGGAACAGACTAACCCATCGAAAGCCGAGAATAACGGATGTTGATGCTGTCTCAAAGCAGCCGCGAAAGAAGTTAGAGCGTCCTTAAAGAGCGGCGCGGAAGTTATGGCGACCGAAGGGCTCGGGGTCTCAGTTTTCGGTGCGTCTGACGAAGACGGTCTCTCTTCCGGAAGTTCAGAGTCGATGTCCGGATCCGGGCTGCCTGGTGATCGTTTACCCTCGATCGTGGTCGACTGGACCAGATCCGTACTCAGTCGATCTTTGTCTTCACGCTCCTTGCGGAGCCTCTCAGCTTTCCTCCATTTTGCCCTCCGGTTCTGGAACCACACCTGCAAGGGACAGAGAAGGCTATCGTGAGGGGAACCGGGTGGTCTCATTTACTAACGAATAGAATATCTCTCCCTGGGAGGTCTTTCCACAAGTGTGAGGTGTGAGTAGAAGCAGGAAGACCGACCGCCGGAGGAAGAGCTCCCGCGAATGACTTAATAAATGAATGGAATCGAAGCACCGCCCAACGGAGCAGCGAGCTCCATCAGCCTATCCCCCTGTCAGCCGCTTGGTTGGTCGCTCGGTCCCCATGAGCGGCTCGCCGAGAGGCGACCGACGACGTAACGGCATGGATTACAGGTAATAAATAAATGATCGAGATGATCGCCTTTTCCTTTATTGATGGAGTCGACGACAATAAATCGAAGCGGCTTCATACAGATCAATCAGCTCGTAACTCCGTCCCGGCACCTCACCGAGATAGCCGTAATAACCATGTCATTATCGTCGCCTTTTCATGCTCGTGAACACGTTCGCAGCCGAGCTCCATGGGCCAGTGAGCGGCTTTTCGGAGCCCTTGGGCGCTGCTCGGAAGTCGGACGCACCGAACGATATGACTCGAACGAATGCCCATTGTGAAGTTCTGAAGTCACGCTTTTGAATCAGATTCCCAAGAGGCATCGGACAGAAACTGCTCCAACCCCAAATAGACTCGACTCGGTGGATGACATGCTCGGCGACGGAGAGAGCCGAGCTGCTCGACGAGGTGGTGATAGTAGCGGAGAAACGCTTCGTTAGTTGCCAAGATTTACTGCTCGATGTCGAGGGATAATCAAAATCAAGCACTTTTACGACCCTTAATGAAGTCATACGAACGATAGAAGCTTTCGAACGAATCGTTGGATTCCCCGACGGACAGGTGGATCCATGCATACTCATGGGGGAGCGTCACCATCGTACAGTGGTCAAAGGTACCCCGAGCAACAAGGGCTTCTGAGCGGTCACTTTCCCGCGATTAGGTTCGATGCGGGGCTCGGAGCATAAGTCCAGAACGAGTCGCGAATCCTGACTCGGGACACAATGTAGGAACTCGCGGAGCCTCGGGTGATGATTTAGCATACGAACGAAGAATCGGGCCGCCTCATCAGAAACGGATAAGGGCGAATGAAGCTCCTCTCCGCTTGCGGACAAGAACTAATGCCCTTCCCTCAGCTCCCGCTCTAGTTCCTCTTGAGACGGGAGGCGATCCTCTCGAGATCGCTGTTATTAGGGACTCATCGGTATGGTGGCAGCCAACGACGCTGTAGCCGCAAAAATAACCGCATTTGTATCAATTGCTTGCCGTCCCGCTAAGTGGCATCCTGAAGGGACGGACGACTTTGTCTATTTCGCTCCTGGTTCGGGCACAATGGTCGGAAGCTCTAATCCACGGTAAGGACGTAGCCCACTCCCTGACTCAGGAGCGAGTCAGCCAGCCAACGAGCGATCGGGGACTGCCCGACTGACTCAACAACCAGTCGCCTAATGGATCGACAGGCTCCCGGTTCGCCACCTGAACTAATTGTCGAGAGCCACTCGATTATCCGGAACTCGTGCTTACCTGGACCCTTGCTTCGGTCAAGTTTATCTTCATCGCGAGATCTTCTCGCGTGAACACATCGGGATAGTGCGTCTGAGCGAAAGCTCTCTCGAGCTCCTCGAGCTGCTGTACTGTGAATGTGGTACGGTTCCTACGTTGTCCTCTCCTAACGAAGGCATCCTCGTGCAGCTCAGAAGTGTACGAAGCTGGGCTGTGGAAGCTGCTCGTCGAGGTCGAGGACGTATCTGCAAAACACGGGACGCGTTGATTTTCATCATCTCGAGAGTACGAGAAATATCTTCTTGGGTCTCCAGCTCTGTTTGGTCTGGAACAAGCACCGGGGAGCTTCACCCGGAAAGGAATGAAGTACAAGGAGCGATCATCATCGGTTTCCGTCGGGAAGAGCTCGCTGCTGAATTAGTACGAGCCATCCCTCGATCGCGACGAGGGCAGTAATTGGTCTATGCGGATCTACAGGAGACCCGAGACCGCTTAGGCAAGCCGGATATCCAGCGCTACGGCGCAACAAGCATAGAAATAAGCAGCAGCAAGGGAATGTGTGAGCCAGGGAGGAAACCAATGCCACAGTGCAGCATTCAAAAGGAATTCGTTGTCCTACCCTGAGGGACAAATCGAGATCAAATTTGGAGCGAGGAAGAAAAAAGAGAAACGAAGAAAGCCGAAGGCGTCCGTGGTGACTGCATTCCGAGGAGGCGGGTCGGAAGGGAGCACGGAAGGGAAGCTCGGTAATGTTGATGCGAATTGGCAACGAGTTCTTCTCCGCTCCCGCATCGCCTTCGCTGTTCCGGCAGCCGGGTCTGTCCCAAAGTCCCGATAATCATCCCGGCACGGCCCACCCTTCGACGCTGGAGCAAGACAAGCCGGCGCGTCTCTAAGTGCATTTTCTTTTTCGTCTTCAGCTCCGAGCGCGCGGGACGCTCATCAGCAACTCCGAGTCGATGGTGAAGACACCGAAGAATAGAAGCGAGAAGCTACAAATTCATACTGAACAAATCGTTTTTTCTTCTGCGGTCCTGTACTCGGAAAGTCATCAGATGTCACAGGTCTTCCCGCCCGCTCCCATTGTGATCTACCCGTCTGACGAATTAGGTGCTTGCGACCGCGCCCTCGCGACCGGCGAGAGATCCGGGTCGGGGCTAACAGGATACACGCAGGCGTTCTCGATCATTGTAGTACCTACATACAGCCAATTCCGGCCCGGCAGCAAAGTCCAATGCTTAAGCGAGATTATTTGAGTTTTGCCTGTTGGCGACGTGCCTTGTCCCCAAATTCAAGCGGGCAAACTCGACGGCCTGTCCTCTCCTTTTCTTGGGCTGTGCTCCTCTTTGCTTATTGGCTTGCAAACTAGTTTATCATCCTGAATTTGTTGTCCTTCCTGCTGCAGAGACTTCTTGTTGGTTGGCTTTGATGCGGCCGGCCACTATTCAGACCACGTCTTGGTAGACATCGTGCCAGTTCAGTCCAGCCAGCCGGCCGGCGCTGCCACTTACTCTTTGCTCACAGTGAGGCCGCGTCTCGAGTGGATTTCACTCGACCGACGCGACGGTCTGTTCCCCTAACTTCAGATTGTCCGCGCGTCTCCGAACTCTTTCAGGACATTATCGAAGCTCCGAAGTATCCCGCAAGGGCGTTGGCGTCAGCCAGCGACCAGGGGACCTAAGTCTCGCGTTCTCACCGAGTCTCGAGTCGCGCTCGCTCCCGAGACTTCCCGACAGCTGACGGACCTTTGAATCTGATCGACACAAGCGTTCCCCCGAGGACTCTACCTTGCTGGATCGATCTGAACCTCTCCCAGTTTTTTTCGGCATTCCAGTGCCTATTCGATCATGCTCGGTACTTACACGGAGTGCTAACGGGTGTAGTGGCAGTTGACGCAGCGGCAGCCGCATAGAACGGCAAGGCTGGCGGTCGGACCCCAGGTATCGGGCAATGGTAGCAGAACATAGATGAAGGCGGCTGAAAAAAACCTCAGATTAGGAGTTGTTTTTCCTTTGTTCATCTTTCAGCAGAGATTCACCTCGATGATGGTTTCGAATGAGGAGCTTCCGCACTCGAAAGTCAAAGGAGAACGTGTCGGAGCACGACTAGCGCGGCGGCACGGCAAATTGAATTCGGTCGATATTCGTTGTTTCGTTACTAATCACTTTGCCAAACCCACTTTCTCGGCTTCGGAATTTGGTCTCCAGGGACGCCATGCGACTCATTCGTTGTGTTCCCTCCGCACTCCCCGAGCGAGGAACAATGTTTTCAAATCGAGGGAGTTTTTCCGCCAAGAATATATTCTCCATCCGCGCGCTTTCGGCGCGAGCTCGCGAGTCGGAGACGCTGAACCGAGAATGTTTCTCTTCTTCGATTCCGAGGCAATCTGTCGCAACGCTGCGAGTGCCGAGGGTCTCCGAAGCCGCCAAGGAATATGCGTGAGGCTATGAACGACTTACATATATACCAGTAGATGATATGCTCGCAGTAATCGAGCCAGAGACACGGTCAAAGGACACGGCCTGAACGCTGATCCAGAGAGTAAATGCGGCTGGGAGAATATCGCTTGGAACCCATGCAGAAGTCTGGAAGGCATCTATCACCCGAATGGGGCCGCTGCGTTTCCTGAGTCTCGCTCGAAACGGTAGAGTCATAATGCGAGTAGGCCCGGACTACCTGGCCATGCTTCCGTTAGCTAGTTCGTTGGCTCATTCCTCCGGCCGTATCGTCTCGTCTGTCTTAATATCCCAATATAACCAAGGAAGCGGAACGCGCCGGAGATAATTGCATCTTAGTCAAATATGCCAAGAAAATACGCTGCCAAATGTCTCATTGCCCTAATTATTCCTCAGGCTCAGGAGTGGAGCTTCCCCACTCCGACGACCTCATCCTTCAAGAATCGACTAACAGCATTGCGCGTTAATCATGATACATGTAGATCTTCATCGTGTGAGGGACATGATTGTGGCAGACCTCATCCCGGCAACTGAGCGAAGGGATCCGATGACTCCCCACCAATTAGTGTTAGAAAAGTATTTCGAATATGTGAACGTCTGAATGTAGTCATTGTGGACAGCAGAGCCTCTTTCTATCGGCAGTACCTATTACGTCTGGCCGGGCAGAACTAATGCTCCTGCTGCCTCGCAAAACGAGATGATGCTTGCTTGGCCTCGAGCTGGCGATTATCTGGGGTCTTCGCATCGAGAGACCCGAGTTTTCTATCCCGTACGGCTGAACCAGAGATTCACTCCTGTTGGGTGACGAATGAAGAGCCCCTCGCTCCGAGAACTCATGTTCACGATTCCGGTATCCTGATCCAAGATTCCCTTCATTCCTCCGGTGAGCGAGAGCTCGTGTGCTCTCCGTTGTCGTCTCCCTCCGTATTCTCCGTCTTGATCTGTTCGCGAAAATGATTCGGAGCTTCATTGTAATCGATTTTTTTTGTCTAGTGACCAGCCCGGCTCGACTCATACGAGCAAGTGCACGGAAAGCCTTGGCTGGACCGCCTTATTCCCTGTGGCCTCGGCGAAAGCAGCCAGGCAGCCAGTCGACGGGGCGAAGAAGAGAGTAAATGTAATAATGCCGTAATTATTATTGTTTTAGTAATAAGGCGGAGTGTCAGAGGTGGATTTAATATTCTCACTTTATTTATCCTCCGTTGTTCCCACAGGGTGCTGTCTTATTCAATTAGAACCATATTTGATGGGGCTTCCGTCTGTTCCATGACCACCCAGCCTCCTAGCCGAGAGCGCCCGCCGTCATCCCGGAGGATCGCGCGCCCGCTCGCTCGCTCGACCGCCCTCTTTCCCCACTCGCCCGCCCCCCACGACGCAGCGAGCGAACAGCACCCAGGACACCGTGTGACCACAGAGTGCCGATGCGGGCGAAAGTTCTTTCGCAGACAACGCCAGTAATTGCGGTCATCTCGAAACGACGAACGCCGCACCGGCTCGATTCTCGAACTCCCGAACGCCGCAAAGCCCTGGTCGGCGACGCCTGGGATACCGTCGGAACGCCGACTACCTTCGAAGGTGTGGCGGCGTTGAAGCTCGGAACGTCGAAAAGCGTTGCGGAATAGTAAATCGACGGTTTCTTCCGAAACGCGTTCATGGCAGTATGGCAGTACAGCCTATACCTTGCTCCGAGCTGTGCAATTCTGTTCTCGGTAGAATTTGCGAAAGAGCGTAGCGGTGTCGGGTGTTTGGTCGGTGGTCGACCGAGCGAGCGACGGAATTACCCAGCGGAAGGCAAGCAAGCAAGCGCCTGGTGATTCCTTTGCGTGATACCCGAGGCGTTGAAAATGAGGCCTAATCGAGTAACGATTAAAAGTGTAAATTGCACCCAGTGCTTCTCCAATAGACTAATCGCGTTTCAGCCGGGGGACGGTGCGAAGTGCTGGGATCGAGTTACAGCGTACGCGGCGGCAGCCGGTTCGCCCACTCTCACGTTGGCTTGCTTCCTCCGAACACGAAGCGACGAACATAACTGACAAGAGCTAGGTTTTGCGCCAGTCGGAGGCTATTTCAGCTCGCTGTCCTCGAAATTCAAGAGATCCTCGTCTGCATGCCGAACGGGATTCCTCGAGTCCTATGGATCCGAGTCAACACCTCCGGTGTCCCCGTCCAGCTCCGGAGGGAGGACAAAGCTGGTCACAAACTTCCAATCGGTGCAGCTGTCCGCCGTCTGCATCCGTCCATCCTTCATGTCGTTCCGCTCGAGCGGTAGCAGCACCACTCAGGAGACGAGATTCCCGGATAGCGGGCTAGGCTGAATCCATTTATAGAGATACAATCCTTATTGGATCTCTTGAACCGACGCGGCGGTGGCGGCGACAGCGGCTCACTATCCTGAAGCGCTTAGTCTTGATCAACACCGAGTAGATCTTCGAAGGGGAAAAAATCCCTCCAGCCTGCCAACCAAGGACAGTCTACTACAGCGCCGCCTCTCGTCCTGCCGTGGACGGGGAAACTGAATTTATAGATATCGTCTAATCTCGTTCATCCAACGTCGATCCACTTTCGGACGAGAAGACCGGGGAGGGCGTCTCTTTTCGCTCCTCGCATACACTCCTTGAATACTGTCCACTAGGAAGAAGAGGCGAGCTGTCAGCAGGCCTTCCTTAGTTTGCGCTTTCGCGCGAGAACATCGGATAGATATCGGTGGTCTCGAGTATCGACAAATCTATTTCTCGGCCGAGAGCGCTTGCAGCTCTCGGTGTCCGGTTCGCGGTTCCTGAGAGCATCGATGCACCATCAGCGATTCCGTCCGTCGAAGCCAGGTTACCAAGTTACCCGAGTCGAGCATCGCCAGTTTTACCTTCGACCGCCCAATCAACCTGCGATACCGCCACCGTGTCCGGCTTCTATCGTCGAGTGACCTCACCTCACACACTCCCTATCTCTGTCAGGGCAGCAAAGTTAAACTCGATCAACCAAATGCAGAGCGGGTACCTCTCGCAGGGTTCAGCAAGCGGACGTGAAGCTTCGATGGAAGCAATAATTCGACCCATCAACATCGGAGCTTGTCCTGAGACGCACACACAACGGAGTGCCCGCTATCTACAAAAACCCACCCGACTTTAGAACGGGATCCATTATGCGACACTGATGGAAGGGTCGGATATGTGGAAAGCGGCTCTCTAGGTGTTTCGACCAGGTCTCTGAGTAATTTCGCCCGCACGTATGCGGTTCTGCATGTATCATCGGGTGTTTGTAGTGTCTGTGGGGACAGTCGGATTCAGCGTGGACTCGTCAAAGAGCGCTCGATCAATCAAAGACCGATAAAAACTGTGTGAAAATTTATCGGGCTCCTGAATGGGCTGCTTCGGCCGCAAGTGCATACGCATCGAAAGATAAACAGAATCCAAGATTGGTTTTCTCTATCCTCAGTGTTCCTTGTCGCCTTCTCACTCTTCGTGATTCTTCGGAATGTATTCGATGCGCGGTTTCCATATCCCGACCTGCCGAGCCGGCACTCAGGACACGCACGTTCTTATTGAAGAGAGGCGCTCTAGGAGGAGCAACTCGGATGAAGTCGCTTCCGACAACGATCTTGTTCAGCTCTGCATCAAGAACTCTGCTGAGTCGACCCGGATTGAGGGATCTGTCAAGGTCTCGCGGAAAGACGGACTTCGCACGTGGGGAAAAAAAGAAGTGAAAATTGTGTTGCTACAAAGTCATTACAACTCTGCCCGAACGGCGACTCGGGTCGGATGGAATAAGCTTGTCTAATACGGGTCGCTGGGACAAACCAAGGGGAACGACTACTTCAATCATGCGACTTGCAAAAACTCCTCCCGCGGTGGCATCAGGCAAGACTAAGGTGATATAAAGTCGGGCAAAAAAACGACTTAAACGGCCCGTCGGTATCCAATGGAATCGCGACATTCACCATCACGCTCTGACTCGTCGCGATGTGGCTTGCGACCGACTGACTAGTCGTGCCGCGTTTCGTCTCGTTGCAGAAATTGTGTCATTTCTCCTTTGCGAGCTCGTGCTTCTCGTTTTTTCTCGCTCTGTTTCGCTCGCGCGGCCCTACTAGCCTTCGCTGTTATAGCGCGCTCTTCTTGTAACGACTTCAAGTTGATGAAGCCATTTCGCCGAATGAGCAAAGCTGCTCAGCGAGGTCTTTTTAGTCAGACGCATTTTTGGACATTATAGTTACTACTCCCACCCTTTCTTTTGCTTCCCCGAGCGCGTAAGCCGCGATGAGCCAGAGGTTCTGCTCCAACGTTTCCTCCTTCCATCTTCACCGTATCTCCCTCTCGAGAGAGAGACGATGGCATTCGTGATGAGTTTTGACGAAATGACGATTTCGGAGTTCTCTGAATGGTAAATCCGGGATCGGTATAAAAAAAACGGCAGCCGAAGGGGAAACGAGAAAACGGATGCGTTCCACGCATAAAATCACCCGCTCAATGACGATGCGTATGCTCTTCAAAACTGCGATTAAGGAGCATGTCGCATATATCGGTGAGGTTTCCGAAAGGGCCGTTTCTGCGTCAGGCGCGACGAATCGACGCGAAGGAAAAATATTTCCTTGACTGGCTCCATCTGCGTGAAATATCTTGGGTTTTCATGAATGGACGAAAGTGATTGCCCGTCGTGAAGGCGTCTGTGTAGACGTTGATGACTACATCTTGTCTTCTAATTCAAGAAGAATGCGCTGTCTCTTGCAAGGACGAAACAACAGACTCCCGTTCCAAGGATCGGTATGCGACCATTGGATTGCGCCCCGCGGCACGTTCTCCAGAACGAGAGCAAGCAGGAACTCTTGGAGCGTCTCACGATATCAGCGGGCTGCTTTTCAATGACTCGAGTGAGTACTTCAATAGTGAGCGTATAAGCTCCTGGACTGATGTACATACTCCGTCTTCGACCAGAATGAGGCTTCGACTAATCGGTCGCATATATAGGGATATCTTGCCCGAGGCGGATGCGGAATCGCATCGGACGACTTTTTCGACCGCACGCAAACCCGACAAAAATTCGCCCGGGCTCGGCTCATGAAAGCCCGAGCAACCCCAACCGGCCGAGCTGAATTACCAGGCTCAGTTCCTCAACTCCACTTCTGCCGCTCCCTCCATCTCAAATATGTATGGGTATCTGCTTCTACTACCGCCTGCATCGCGTTCGTTGGCATTGTTTTATGGACCCTAACGAAGCCCCCGAGGCTCGCGAACGAGTCGAGGTCTGCATACGCCGCATAATTTATGAATTCCTCCACAAATAGCATTATTATCGTTATTATCAACATCGTCGTCGTCGCCGGAAACGGCGTTATTGAATTGAGCTGAGCCAAAAATTACACAGCAGAGTAATCTCGCCTGGGATTGCGGCTTTCGCACGGTCCTCGCCAGGAAGTTGGCAAGTCGGCCTCTCATCGGCAATGATTCAGATAGTACACTTCGGTTGTACTGATTCGTAGACGGTCTTGCGACATGGAAGGACGAGACGTCCTTTGTCCGTCCCGTACGCTCCTTGGAGCTTCCCGGAAAATGTCCGCTTTCCGAGATTCCCAAGGGGATAGCACTGATTTCAATTGAGACAAGAAATTTCCGCGCAATTTCTTCGTTTTCGGCACCGAGGTCCCGACGGCACGAGCATGAGTCGAGGGTCGGATCGCAGTTTTTTCCCTCAGGGAATCGTCTTTGAGTCTCTCAACGGTCAGCGATGGACATTGATGGTTAGTCGAGTCTTGCGCATCGGGAAAAAAAGCTGAGGAATCGGATTGAAATCTATGGGTCAGGCGACAAATACGGAATTTAGTGTTCGCCTTCGATGCCCGCGTCTCGTCCCAATGTCCGCCGCAACCTCTTCCCTTGAGAAAAATGTCCCCTTATATAGCCCCTCTATTCACGGATGACCTGATTAGGTTTTCCAGGTCCCAGCCGTTGACGGCTTAAATCGCAGCGTTCTCCTTCCATGAGATAGGGACAGCGGATACTTGTCTCGTCTGGTGGAGCACGGAATCGAATGTAATATCTATCTCTGATCGCCGTCATTGCGGCGCGGCGGGGCAAATGATGCACGCTACACTGAATGAGCTCCTAGTGTGGGG
Organism: Galendromus occidentalis; assembly: GCF_000255335.2. Classification (NCBI taxonomy): domain Eukaryota; kingdom Metazoa; phylum Arthropoda; class Arachnida; order Mesostigmata; family Phytoseiidae; genus Galendromus; species Galendromus occidentalis. The sequence goes on from NW_003805430.1 coordinate 958,749, forward strand.
AAACGATGACCACAACAAGCGATAGCGTGACAGGAGTCCGTCTCGGAGATCAATTAAAACCGATAGAATCCGCCCATGATCTGATTGGACACTACGTGGCAACCTCCGAACACATTGAAAGAAGCATCTATGATAAGGCGACACTCTCGTGAGGGTCAAAGGAGTAAACTTCATGGCTGGAGGCCGGCAGGAGTTTCTCGAACGATAATTGCTAATCACTCATTCATTATCTTCCCAGGAGCTTCCGCGGAGGAGCGGGACGCCGAGAGAAGGAACAAAGTACAGTCTCGAGATAATCAAATACGTTTTTGGACAACCTGTTTTTATAGCAGACCGGGGAAAGCCCGGCTGCGAGACGGTTTACCGATCTCTCCACCTAGGCTGAGGATTCTCCGTCTCGCATAGTTGTCTGTCAAAAAAAGATATATTGTCCTCAACGGATCTTCATGTATCTGGCGCGAGCCCGATATTCTGAAGTAGGCGCTTCCGCTGACCCTCGAGAGTTAAGACATGACATCGGCTCGAGGCTTACATAGTCGCATTCTGAATGTACACACATAAGTCGTAACAAAACGGGGCATCTCGGTCGGAACAAAATACACTGCGGGGAATCTCCTCATGTTGCTCATCACTTATCGCATCATGTCAGAGCAACTAAATGAATTCTACGACATTTCCCTTGAATTCCCCCAGCTACGGAAGAGCGGAAATTCAATTGGGCTCCCTCGAGCCTTGCGATTCCCCGAGATCCGCGTTATAGGATTCGATAATGTCTAGCTACAATTTTCGTCATGTCTTCACTCCTTCTCAGGCGTTTCTGCATCAGCATATTTTGGGGGCTCAATCTTCCGAATGTACCTCGAGTGCGTGAGCTATCGGCGCAGATGGCACGGACCCAGAACAGGACGATGCTGAGCACCACGGAACGCGTGGAGGTAATATCTACGCTACAGAATCGAATATTCTACACGGGACGCGCGGAATTCCAGCGGAGAACTTGCTCTCCTCAAGAGAGAATCAGTGAGAAAGAAGGCATCCCTACAGCGAGCGGCCGCGTTCGTGACTCATTCTCGCGGGTAGGAAACCTGTTGATTTTTTCACGCGGTCCGCGTGATATTTTTGCGCTATTCGTCCTCTGCGATAGATAAGAAGGATTTCCGATGGTGGTCGAAACAGTCGGTTCACAGAAGAGTGGAAACCTGCTGCTGGGACATATTATGCGTCCCTGCGAAAATTGACGCTGATGTCACCTATTCCAGAGCAGATCTCTATAAATCTTCTCTGACTAAGACTCTTCAGAACGCGGAACTGGAGCCGCTCTCTTATTCTAGTACATACAGTTATCGAAAACTCCCTTTCAGGGAAGAAACTGTCGACTCACTTTGTTGAAGTGCTCCAGGATGACTGTATTGCAGAATCCCGTCTATGAGAAATTTAGTCTGGTGCGGTAGGAAACGGAGAGCACGGTCCTCTCCTCACAAAGCACACTGTCAGGAAACTTCCGAATTTCCTATTCGACGTATGCGAGTCGAACTTCTTCGCAAGACTCGAATACGGAAACTTTTGGAATCTCAAACGACAATCGGCGAGAGGTTGCCAACAGGGGCGACGTTCTGGGAACGCCGAATGTCAGACCAAGGAGACGCACGCGCTCGCGAGCGTCCACTCCGGTGTTGGATTCAGGCCGGTTAGCGTGTGTCTCCGAAGCCTGTTCTCGTGATCGAATGATCTTCTGATCTCGACGAGTGAGTATTTGTGATCGCGCGCCGTGCTCGGAGCTAACAACAGACAGACAGCATCTCATCATGACGTCACAGGGTTCGAGTCCCTCGATTGGCTGAAATGTTCGAGCTTCGGAGTTCGGGCGGAGCTTACCTCGGCGATGGGAGGGGCGAGCCGCGAGGCAAATTGAATAAATCTTTTTAATTGCTTTCTCCTCCGGGACACAGGAGTGGGGGTCCGCAATTAGCACATTAAAGCTGCCCCCGGCTCCTTCTCCCGCCGACTGCCCCCGCTAGTCGAAGACCCTTAATTCGAAGCAAGCAGGCCTAGCGACCAGGCAGGCAGCGAGGCAGACCGACGAGCAGCCGGCCCCCGCTCTTGTTGCCAGAGGCTTCTCTTATCCAGATAGCGCCAGCAACAAACGACGGGGATCGACGTTTTTCCGTCCCACCTCTGATCGGATAGAATTCGGTAGATCGGACAGGGAGCGACTCTCGATTTACTCAGCCGCTCTCCGGATCCGGCCGGGAATATATCCGACGGAAACTCCGGCTGGATGGGGGAGGCAAAACACGTTTTATCGTGAGACGTGGGGAGCGGCGTGAAACTCGTCTGCCCTCAGGATGTTGCGTTGCGAACGCTCCGAGTCCCTCGGTGGGGCGGGCGCAGGCCGTAGGAAATTTCAACGAGTTGCTTACGGAGGCATTCCGGTCGTCAGCCAGGGCTCTCAATCAGAGTGACGTAATTAAGGTGCAAACGAAATTGATCTTAAGAAGATTGTGCTTGTTAGAAGGCAAGCCTATGATTGACTGATGATCGAATTGCTTGATTAGGTGACGAAGAAGACCTCGGCGACAACGGCGGCAGTAGCGGCGGCAACAACGACGACATTGCCAGCGAGTGACGCGACTAACGGGAAGAACAGCAGCGCAATTGGCCTCCTAGAGAGCAGACTGGGAATAGGCGTCCGAGCAAACGAGGAAGACACGAGAACAATTTGCACGCTCCGGCGCAATCGAGTTAGAAGCCGCCTCCTAGGTTGATGATGATGATGATGATAATGGTAATGATGATGATGAGAATCCCTGGAGCGTAATTGGCTTAGCTGGTCTTTGGCGGCGCATCTGTCACTCTCGTCTTTCTCTCCTACCAGCCTCTTCCATAATCAGAATCTAGATCGCGCTGACACTCGAGCTACCTACCTACACGTCCTTACTTACATTCGAGGTAGCCCATCTGAGCGATATCGGAGAGAAATTTGG